>NC_065443.1:139698269-140001414 GCF_917563875.1 Diabrotica virgifera virgifera
CTGGTTTTGGTATAGTATACAGTTTATGATATGTTGCGATCTCTGTTCCAGCTCTATATTTTCATCTCTATTTAGTTATTATTATGTTACAAATTTATATATTATTTGAAGTGCTTCTATTCTTAGTTTATTCATATTTCATTTCGTAGGTTTCTGTCGCACAGGTTTTCAAATATTGCTTATTATTTGTGTTACATGTAAAATGATCAAAAAGTGAAATTAGTCGAAATTTATTCTTCACTTAAGTATACAGTGCGTCCATAAAGTAACGCATAAATTTATTATTTCGTAAACCGGCGTCATTAAGGAAAAATCCCGAAACAGGTCGATTTTTATTTTTAAATTCCGATTTTTTGGCAAATATATCATACTAGTGACGTCATCCATCTGGGCATGATGACGTAATCGATGATTTTTTTAAATGAGAATAGGGTCATGTGACAGCTCATTTGAAAGGGTATTCAATTCTCTATTCACTAATATAAACATTAACATATTTATTTATACAGGGTGTTCAAAAAAACATTTTTTTAATTAAAATAATTGAGACAAAAAGAAGAATGTATGTAATTTATTTAATTCAAAATACGTTTTACTGTTGTCAGAAAACAGGAAAAACATGTTTATTTGACAAATAAATATTGTTTTTCGCTTAAATTCAATGTTAAAGCTGCCACCCACCTGTCTCTTGGCAGTTTGAACATTTCGTTTAAACGAAAATCAAATGTTTATTTGTAAAATAAAATTTTTTTCTCTTTACTGACAGTAGTAAAATGCATTTTGATTTAAATAAATTACATATATTCTTCTTTTTGTCTCACTTATTTTAATTAAAAAAATGTTTTTTGAACACCCTGTATAAATAATGATGTTAATGTTTATATTATTGGATAGAGAATTAAATACCCTTTCAAATGAGCTATCACATGACCCCTATTCCCATTTAAAAAAATCATCGATTACGTCATCACGCCCAGATGCATGACGTCACGAGGATAATATATATGCCAAAAAATCGTAATTTAAAAATAAAAATCGACCTGTTTCGGGATTTTTCCTTAAAGTTGCCGGTTTACGAAATAACGAATTTATGCGTTACTTTATGGACGCACTGTATACGTCTTGAATGAAGGGGGGATCTTTTTGATGTTAATACATCGACGCTGTCAAGCCAAAACGGCATAAACGACATTAACTTGATTTTTCAGGAAACACAAAAACTGATTATTTTTATTTTTACCAATTCTGCTTATCTGCAAACTGACTCAAAAAAATTGGTGATTTTTTTTCAAATTTTAATATTTTGTAAACATTAATGTGGCTGAAAATACTATGTGAAATAAATTAAAAACTAGAAAATGGCGCTTATGTCCAATCAATATATAACATTGGTGAATATGCCAAACTTACCTCTGGCGTTTGCGTCGATCGCATTGTTGTAAGGTTAACCAAAATGGCGCTTAAAAGGGATATATGCCATTAATGAAAAAAAAACGAAAATTAAAAATGGTCGTTTATGCCAACAAGAAAAATTATGAAATTACGAAGATTTTTGATTGGTTTTATTTTTTATTAATCAAAAATACATTCTAAGTTAAAAACAAAACTCTAAATTCTTTAAACATGTTTTTGGTGCTAGGACGATATACTTAAAAGTAAATAATACTCAAATAGAAGAGCTATACAAAAATTGGTATAAAAATAAAACTCAAAAAACACTTTCAAAGAACAACAACTTAAAATCTAAGAAAACACAAAAATCAGAGGTACATAAAAATAGTTATTTTTTAATTTCTAAAACAAATAAGAAAATAATTATTCACAAAAATAACATAAGATTTACTTATTTTATATAGTTCAAAATAAAAGTTAGTAAAAAAAACAGAAAAATAACAGAAAAATATTTAACAACTTTTAACTTTTAAGCAATTTAAAAAATAAATTCTCTCCGTTTCATCTTATACATCTGTTTCATCCAGTTGATCTGGAACTATGTTGTTCATTTTTAGAGATAAAAATATTCTGCATGATACTCTGGTTTAATAATTCTGTTGCTAAGTTGAAACATGATGTGAGATCGTGACTAAATATTTATTCTTCTGCTGCAACGTCTGGTGGTTCCTCAAAGATGATAATGTCATTGCTAAAAGCTTCTGCAATGTTGGCATTATAAATGTCATAAACCTCTAAGGGGAATATAGGGGAATTATTGCCAGTCTGTATATCATTTTGTGCTACTTTGGTATATGATTTATTTTCATTTAGTAAGACCATTATTTTTTACTTCTGCTAAAATATTATGGCATAAACGCCAAAAATCGATCGCCATTTTTAGCTATATAAAATTGATTTGAACTATATGCTGCAGTACAAAAAGAATTGTTCATCACACTAGTACAAAGTTATAATAAAACATTTTAAAATAAACTTTTTATTTGCGCAATTTTTAAAAAAGAAACCTGCATAAGAATACCATTGAGGAATGGCGCTTGTGTCAACCACGATGTAAATATTTGGTTTTGGCATAAACGCCTCATAGTTTTTAAAGAAATTCAGGGTGTTTACGCTTCAAAAATCAATACAAATTGAAAATATTGCAGAGGTAAGTAATATCATGTTACTTATCCATAAAAATCGTAAAAATACATACCTTTACTATTATTACTGGACCGAACTGTACACAATGATAATCTTATGGGCACTGGCGGTTGTGTCAATCGGTGTTCACGTCGACCTTCACGTGCGTGACTAGACTGGCGTTTATAAAAACTTTAAACCAATATTACACCTATTTCACTTTGTTTTCGGTTATGCCGCGGTGACTGTCTGGTGCGGAAATTAAAATCCTATTTTTTCGTGCATCTACCTCAAAACTGGTCATTTTGGCGTTTATGCCGTTTTGCCTTGGCAGCGTCGACATATGATCAATATGATTACTGAAATTTCCCAAATACAGCTGTGATGTACCTATGATTAACAATTACGGATGGCTTATCAACAAAACAACTTATCTGGTTCGGACATAAATATATACAAAGAATGGATAAACAACGAATATCAAAGGAAATACTAAAATGGTAACCACAAGGAAAGAGAAAATGAGCTAGACCGAGAAAAAGTTTAAGCGAAAGAATAGACAAAGTGCTGAGAGAAAGAAACATACAAGGGGACCTATGGAACAAACGGACGAAGTAGCGATTGAAAGTCGGAAGGCGGCGGAGAACGTTATAAATCAACATTAATTTATTATAACAAAACTAAAGCATCTTTGGCATTTAGTAATGCGTTAGTTCGGTGGCTCTACTCGAGTTACTTGAAGAAAATTGCTCCACGGGAAGCAGAGAAAATACATTTTTTAACGTATACCGATTTTGAACTTCGAGATTCTATTTTCTTCAACCTAGTTTTCGATTGGGATTTTGGTATTTTTGGTATTTTTCACTCATAATACTAAAACTTTTTATTATTATAATATACGTTATGAGTCACTTGGAGACGTGAAAATTTGTATGTAGACAGAGTACCGAAATAAAAGATAATGGTTTGACAATAACCATCCTATTGTTTATAACTTCGTCGCAAATGACGGTCAACTTTGACTGGTTGCATCTCAGGAACCTATATTATCAATTAAACTTTTTTCCTTTTAAAATGTAATGTCCAATATTATGCGACATTAAAAGATACCTTCAAAATATTGATGTAACTTTTGTTTGGGTAAAAGGACATATAGGGATAATGGGTAATGAAAAAGCTGATCAATTGGCTAAACTTGCAATTACAGAGGGAGAATTCTGTAATATAATTACTGAAAGAGATAACAAAAATATTATACAATTTAACATCCAGTCGCAATGGGAAAATCAATATATTAATCTAGCAAATTCATCATTCAACCCATACTTTAGTATTCATCCAAAATTGCCAGGTTCTTCTTATTTTAAATTAATGCACACACACTCTAAATTATTTTCCGCCTGCTTATTTCGTATTAAAACAAACCATGGCAAATTTCCTGCTCACTTATCCAAATTAGGTATAACACAAAATGCATTATGTAGCTGTGGGTCTTTCGCAGACTTAAATCATAAATTTTTTAATTGCAATAAATAACTTAAATACAAAAATTCTAATACAATCACTTATTCAAAAGAATTATTTACCACCTTACCATATCCATAATGTTGTCTGTACCACTGATATGAACATATTAAATCTGCTAGTTAGTTTTCTCAAAAGTAATAATATATATTTATAAATGTTTATAATATGAATTTATTCTATTATCGTACATAATTATCTTGATAATTATGACATAAAAAAAATCTGTGGCAAATGGACTTGCATCCAAGCCAAAAATAAGCACACACACACACACACACACACACACACACACACACACACACACACACACACACACACACACACACACACACACACACACACACACACACACACACACACACACACACACACACACACACACACACACACACACACACACACACACACACACACACACACACACACACACACACACACACACACACACACACACACACACACACACACACACACACACACACACACACACACACACACACACACACACACACACACACACACACACACACACACACACACACACACACACACACACACACACACACACACACACACACACACACACACACACACACACACACACACACACACACACACACACACACACACACACACACACACACACACACACACACACACACACACACACACACACACACACACACACACACACACACACACACACACACACACACACACACACACACACACACACACACACACACACACACACACACACACACACACACACACACACACACACACACACACACACACACACACACACACACACACACACACACACACACACACACACACACACACACACACACACACACACACACACACACACACACACACACACACACACACACACACACACACACACACACACACACACACACACACACACACACACACACACACACACACACACACACACACACACACACACACACACACACACACACACACACACACACACACACACACACACACACACACACACACACACACACACACACACACACACACACACACACACACACACACACACACACACACACACACACACACACACACACACACACACACACACACACACACACACACACACACACACACACACACACACACACACACACACACACACACACACACACACACACACACACACACACACACACACACACACACACACACACACACACACACACACACACACACACACACACACACACACACACACACACACACACACACACACACACACACACACACACACACACACACACACACACACACACACACACACACACACACACACACACACACACACACACACACACACACACACACACACACACACACACACACACACACACACACACACACACACACACACACACACACACACACACACACACACACACACACACACACACACACACACACACACACACACACACACACACACACACACACACACACACACACACACACACACACACACACACACACACACACACACACACACACACACACACACACACACACACACACACACACACACACACACACACACACACACACACACACACACACACACACACACACACACACACACACACACACACACACACACACACACACACACACACACACACACACACACACACACACACACACACACACACACACACACACACACACACACACACACACACACACACACACACACACACACACACACACACACACACACACACACACACACACACACACACACACACACACACACACACACACACACACACACACACACACACACACACACACACACACACACACACACACACACACACACACACACACACACACACACACACACACACACACACACACACACACACACACACACACACACACACACACACACACACACACACACACACACACACACACACACACACACACACACACACACACACACACACACACACACACACACACACACACACACACACACACACACACACACACACACACACACACACACACACACACACACACACACACACACACACACACACACACACACACACACACACACACACACACACACACACACACACACACACACACACACACACACACACACACACACACACACACACACACACACACACACACACACACACACACACACACACACACACACACACACACACACACACACACACACACACACACACACACACACACACACACACACACACACACACACACACACACACACACACACACACACACTCCTTTTAAAATAAGCCTCCCGTCGCATCCTTTCTAATACAATTTTGTTCTATTATATATTCTATTTGTTTATAAGCCAAACAATTGTTTAACATTCCTGAGGCCGCTCAAATAGTCCAATTTCAATTCTGTAAAGTACGTTGGATAGACAAAATTGCCTTTTTATATGAAAATCATAGCTATTCTAATGTATCATAATTATTATGGTTATTATTGCGACCGTAAATTGTTAATTAACAATTTAATTGTTGCTAAACTATTTGTTAGATTGTCACCGGCATCCGAAAATATAATATACTACAAAAAGCTTTTATGCCACCAAGCTATTTAATTATTTATAAATAATTACTTCCCTAAATTTTTGTTGAAAATTAAAGATTTTGTTGTGAAAAAACCGGATTTTCCGAGGAAAATTTTCGTCGAAGAAAAAAATATCTCTGTACAATTAAACTACGGTGAATTTTTATTAGGGTGTTTTTGGTTTAAAGTAAAAATCTTCGGAGTAGTAACTGAATATTGAACAGACCAATAATTGAAAAAAAACACGATTTCGGAGTGCTAATTTGTTTATAAAACAATAGAACACGATCTGTGGACTTTGCATATCTATATTATTAAATATAAAATCATAAGATTCGATTCCAGCAATAAAATTGCTGGTAAATAACTTTTCCTTGCTTTTTCCGAATTTGCTCAGAGTAGGTATATTTCTTACACTTTCGCATATTTTCCTGTTGCTCCACTTTCATAATTCTATTAAACCTGTCAACTTGCTCTTCTCTTCTAACGCTGTCCGCATATATTCTCCGCTCTCCATTAATTACCTGGTCCAATAGCTTTAACTATATTTTTTGTGGTGTTTGAGCAATTTCATCGTTTATTAGTTTGGACACATTGTTGTTACTGTCTTCGTTCTAAATGGTTTCTGTTTAATAAAACGCGAAATTATTTTTACATCACATTTTGACAATAATTTATTACACTAAAGTTTTTTTATTTTTGTCTCACATATTCTCGCACAATCTGAATAAAATATCTTGCTTTCACTGTTCAATATGTCATCATCAACAGCTATTCCATCCATCTTAAGCCTCTTTTAGGTGTGTCCATTCATTTCTGTTCGACGTTTTTTGCATCCATTCGTGACCAACCGTTCGCTTAATGTCTTCAGTCTATCTGGTTTGAGGTCTGTCACTGATTCTCTAATTTGCTCTTGGTCGCCATTCAACAATTCGCTTTGTCTAACGGTTGTGTTTTATTCTCCCGATGTGTCTGCACAGTTCCATTTTAACATAGTAATCTTTTGGATTACATCTCTGTTATCGTACTTTTGATCGTCTTATTATTTCTTCATTAGAAATGCGATCGCTGAGCTTACTGTTGAGCATTTGAGGATTTGAGTCACTTCAAGTTTGTGGACTATATTGCTTTTAAAGGCATAATATGTTTCAGTGTCATATGTCAGAACGTTTAATACATACTATAAGTCAATAGTGATAGTTATTAAGGTACCAAGGGTATTATAAGGATTATTTTTTTCACCTGTCAAATTCTGACGTTTTTGCTTTTTCAGCCAATCACCACGCGTCGTTCTAGCCAATAATTGAGTGTAATACTGATAAAACAGCCTATCCTTGATAAAACAGTCTCTTCCTGATAAAACTTATAGTCGGAGAGATAGAAGCGGATTTTGTGCGTGATAAGTAATATGGAAAAACTATACGAGAATGTGTTGAATTAGTTGTGTACATGACTTTCACCAACGGCCGGAAACTAGAGTTGGGGCCGAGGGTAGTTATAAGGGGTCAAAATCGCGGATTTTATTATTTTTTTTATGACGCTCATGATCGAGTGCACCAACATTTGGGAATAAGTAGGTCATGACGTAACTAAGTAAAATCTCTAGAGACGGAACGCTGCGTGGCCGACAAAGGGGTGGGGGTAGGGGTGAATATAAAAAATATAAAGGGTTTTTTGCGACGTTCGTGATTGAGATAGTGGACCAAAATTTGGGAATAAGTAGATCATGACACTACTAAGTAAAATCCCCAGAGCCGGAAACCAGAGTTGGGGATGAGGGTAGTTATAAGGGGTCAAATTCGCCGTTTTTATTATTTTTTTCTGTGACGCTTATGATCGAGAGAGTGCACCAAAATTTGGGAATAAGTAGGCCATGACGTAACTAAGTAAAATCTCCAGGGGTGGCGCGCTGCGTGGCCGACAAAGGGGTGGGGCAGGGGTGAATTCAAAAAATATAAGGGTTTTTTTGCGACGTTCGTGATTGAGAGAGTGCACCAAAATTTGGGAATAAGTAGACCATGACATAACTAAGTAAAATCCTCAGAGCCGGAAACCAGAGTTGGGCATGAGAGTAGTTATAAGGGGCAAAATCGCCGTTTTTATTATTTTTTTTGTGAAGCTCATGATCGAGATAGTGCACCAAAATTTGGGAATAAGTAGGTCATGAGGTAACTAAGTACAATCTCCAGGGGTGGAACGCTGCGTGGCCGATAAAGGGATGGGGGTAGGTGTGAATATAAAAAATATAAGGGTTTTTTTGCGACGTGCTAGATGGAGATAGTGCACCAAAATTTGGGAATAAGTAGACCACGACTTAGCTAAGTAAAATCCCCAGAGCCGGAAACCAGAGTTGGGGATGAGGGTAGTTTTAAGGGGTCAAAGTCGCAGTGTGTATTATTTTTTTTGTGACGCGGCACAACATTTGTCCCCCACGCAGCGTTCTGCCCCTGGAGATTTTACTTAGTAATGTCATGATCTACTTATTCCCAAATTTTGGTGCACTATCTGGATCAGGAACGGCAAAAAAACCCCCATATATTTTTATACTCACCCCTGCCTACCACCCCTTTGTACCCCAAGCAGCGTTCCGCCCCTGAAGATTTTACTTAGTTACGTCATAACCTACTTACTTCCAAATTTTGGTGCACTATCTCCATCATGAGTGCCACAAAAAAAATAATAAAAACCGCGACTTTTACCCCTTATAACTACCCTCATCCGCCACTCTGGTTTCCGCCTCTGGGGATATTACTTAGTTATGTTATGGTCTACTTATTCCCAAATTTTGGTGCACTATCTCAATCACGAACGTCGCAAAAAACCCCTTACATTTTTTTATATTCACCCCTGCCCCACCCCTTTGTAGGCCACGCAGAGTTCCACTCCTGGAGATTTTACTTGCTTACGTCATGACTTACTTATTCACAAATTTTGGCGCGCTATCTCAATCATGAGCGTCACAAAAAAAATAATAAAAAAAGGAACTTTGACCCCTTACAACTACCTTCCTTCCCCACTCTGGTTTCCGGCTCTGGGGATTTTAATTATTTATGTCATGGTCTACTTATACCCAAATTTTGGTGCACTATCTCAATCACGAACATCGCAAAAAACCCCTTATATTTTTTATATTCACCCCTACCTCCACCCTCTTGTCGGCCACGCAGCGTTGAGCCCCTAGAGATTTTACTTAGGTACGTCATGACCTGCTTACTCCCAAATTTTAAAGTCATGTACACAACTAATTCAACATATCCCCGTATAGTTTTTCCATATTACTTATCACGCACAAAATCCGCTTCTAGCTCTTAGACTATTAAGGTACCCTAAATTTCACATAATACGTTACGAACGACATTGGAAAATCTCATATTAGTTAATAAAAAATGGGGTTTTTTATAATTGTTCATTTTAGATTTAAACAGTTTTTTATGTATTAACAATATAATAAATAAATTGGTTCATTTTTAAATCATAAAATAATTTATCTATAACCTACTTAAGACATTGATCCTAGTTGTCTTAAAAATATTTCACAGATGCCCGTATTTACTAATAATACATATTGGTTCACAAAATAATCTTTTCAAATACCACTCGTCCTCTAAATTTTGCTTGATAAATTTTTTCGTTTTCATACTTAAACTTCTTTATTTAGGGTAAAATAACTCAAACAAACCGAAATGGATAAAATCACTCGTCCTTCGGACTCGTGATTTTATCATTCGGTTTGTTTTCGTAATTTTACCAAATAAAGAAGTTTTCGTGAAAACAAAAAAATTTATCGATAAAATTTAGAGGACTCGTGGTATTACCTTTGATAATAATGCTTGAGGTCAATGGTGTATACAGTGATGAGCGAGCTAATAACCGGCAAAATAACGCAAAAGATGGAAAACACAATACATTGCTAAACAAAAAGAGATGAAACTAGTGGAGGTGGAAATTATCGTTATAAACGTATAAATTAACATTATATTATACAGTTTCCCACCTTTAGACGTATTAAAGGACAAAGGAGTATGACAATTGTCACTGTGACAGTGGAATTTTATAAAATACTCCTGTCACAGACGTCTAAAGGTGGGAAATTATGTGATTTAATGTTAATTTATAGATTTATAATGATCGTTTCCACCTCCACTAGATCCATCTCTTTTTGTTTCGCAATGTAGTATGTTTTCCATCTTTTGCGTTATTTTGCCGGTTATTAGCACGCTCATCACTGTACATATACCGAGGGACTATGGCCTGATGTATATACGTTGACCGAAAGCGTTATTATCTATAATACCCGTGGTGCCTTCAACGTTTAATGTTCTTCTTTATATGCAAAAAATTTGAATGAATTTTGAATTAATTAGTTTTTAAATAAGTACATTTACCAGCAATAGTAGTAAAATAATTATTGTGGTAACCATAGTTTTACTTAGGTTTTTATTTGTCAACTTGACAGTATTTAACTAGTTATTTAAATTTAATGCCCAAGGGCATTAGTTTTCAAAATAACGCCCTAGGGCATTAGGTATATCATATTTAACTGACTTCGAAATCATGTCATTATTTGTCAAATAATATACCAGTCGGACATTAATATACATTATAGTCAAAAGTTTTGCCATTAATGTATTTCAGAAGTTTGAGTTAAAGACTGTTTGTAGTCTTCCAAATGCTGCAAATGGTAAGGAATATCTATTTAAATCGACCTTTGAGTTGAACTCTGAGAGTTCGATTTTTTTAACGAAGTCTACATTCGACTCGACCTTTTCTACATTAGTATTTTCCAAAGTTATATCCTCCTTTATATCTACAGATTCGTTTGTTAGATATTTCGTTTTTGTTAGATTTATTTTTAATCCTATTTCCTTTGATTTTAAAAATTTAGGTCTAATGCTAATATCATTTCCTGCAAATCTTCCCTGTCTTTTGCTGTTAATGCATCATTATCGGCATGATCTCGGGTGGTTCAGTTTTGCTCGATTGTATATTGGTTGATCTCAATTTTATTTTTTGTACTTTTCAGAAGGCTACCACTACAACTATATACACTTGTAGTAGTAGCCAATAGTAATTGAAACGTTGCCTAACAATTCTGAATAAAATTAATATATTTATCTCTTAGCCATTGCTGTACTGAATCTAAAGACAAAATAGCCTTTACAATGAATAATAAATAAAAAGCAAAATTATTATGGACTTCCTGTAAAAATTCAAATATCTTATCTTATTATAGGTTCGTCATAAATATATATGAAAATCTGTCTTACAAGGATGCATAACTACAAATCCAATAAAAAAGTAGTAACATCTTAGTTATCGAGAAAACCACTAATAAAATTACCAATCAATTATAATGTTAAAGCACTTCTACAATAACAGTAACTTTTTTATTTTCGTGGTTTTTGGAATTACGAAAAATTAGTCAGAAACTTCATCTGATTCATCAATACTTTCTATTATCACCTTTTGATTAGTATATACCACTCCAAACCTGTTTTGTAAAGTATATTAGTCAACGAGATACAAAGATTAATCCTTCAACCAACTCGAGTATTTCTGTGTTCAATACCAACTACATTTTAGATAAAATAGAGAAACCATAAATCTAAAAAATCACCAATATCAAGATTAGACAGTATGCATTATAAACTGCTTGTTGTGATTTTTATTTTAAATATAGTGATGGGGTGTAAAAGTGATACTAACTCGAGAATATGGAATCCTGATGAACTTGAGGAGTTGTTAAGTAAGTACTGGATTAATTCTAATAAGGTTAAAGTAATAAATATATGAATTAAATTAGCATGTTTAATAAAGTGTTAAATGTTTGCAGTATAATGACATGACGTCAATAATCCATAATTAAGTGTAAAATATAAACGTTATTTAAAAAAAAATATCTTTTATTCGGATACTACGTTCTATATCATAGATCATAGACATTTTTCTTTTGACAATTTCAGATAATTTCATTTGATACAAAAACATTACTACCGTAAAGTGAGGCTACTTTGTGACACTTTTTTAGGTTTTGTGATGATATAGTACATACACTTTCGGTTTATTATAATTTTAAAAAGTATCACCTGAAAGCTCAATCTTTCCTCTATGTTCAGTGACAACTAAAATGCGCTATATGTTATAGAAATTAAGAAACTGTCCAAAAAAGTTGTCACAAAGTCGCCCCATGGGTGGGGGTTTCTTTGTGACACGTAAGTTTTTCTGCGATATTTATATGGAATTCTAACTGTGGCACAAAGAAACATCCGTACATTTTTTACAAACAACATATTAATCTTAAATGGAGGTAACATATTGTGTTACAATATAAATTTACTTTGGTAGAAATATCTTCTAAAAATTATTCTTCAAAAGTCAAAGTTCTCACGCCAACCTAAAATCACCTGTTTTGACGATGATCAAATCAGCTGTGGCATGACGAGCGAAGTTGCACTAGGAACTTTAGTTATTGGTCCCTGAATAGTGCACATAGTGTACTATTGAAATAAAATATTTTAATTATTCCAGCATTTCTAATGGCTCAGTCAAGTTAATAAGTTTAACTTTAGAGACCACTGTCACAAAGTAGCCTCACTTTACGGTACCGATTTTCTAATCCTAAGGATTGAACAGTGGTGTTGTCATGTTCTTCTTTCAATCCTTGTTATTGACTTTAAGTTGTTTTAGGTGAGATTCTACGCCATTTAGATATTCATCTGTTGCTCTTCCTCATTTTCTCTTTCCCGTTATAGTTTTGCTTAGCTGTTTTTGCACTATATTCTGTGTTAGTCTTTATACGTATCCCAACCAACGTAGTTTCTACGTTTTTGCATTTTGTCTTTTTTGGGGAAATTAACATGCACAATTTTCTGAGAGTTAAATTAAATTGATGCCGCATACATTATAAATCATCTTCGCTTTGAGATATTAGTATTGCATCGTCTGCATAGCAGATTATTTTAAGTTGTTTTTCTCCCATTTTGAATCCTTTTTCAGTTCTTACTTTTTTATTATTTAATCCATGATCAAGTTAAACAATAAATGAATCAAGGAATTCCTTTGTCTTATTTTATTGCCAGTGCCAGCTTCAATTATTAGTTCAGTTAGTTCTTCTTCTATTTTTACTTTTATTGTATTGTTCTGGTAGATATTTTAGATCGCTTTAAATATTGCTTGTTGTATCTTTCTTCCATACAAAAAATGGATGACGTCTTTTAATTTGACCAGTCAAGTGCCTTCTAAAGGTCCACGAAATATACTGATCAAAATGAAAAAAGAGCTACTCAGGGTCGGATTTAAGGGGGGGGCGGCAGCTGCCCGGGGCCCCCACATTTCGGGGGCCCCCACAAAGCCCCAAACATAAGAGGTTCATTTAAACAGATATTGGCAGGAGATACAGGAACTCGACATCGACAATGTACCTATGTCAAGTATAAAATGAAGGAGCGTAGGAGTGATATTATAATACATTGTTCATGGTTATGTTTTTAACCTTCCACCGGGTGAGTGTATTGCTTCGTTTGTAAATTCTTATCTAGTGTCCACAGAGGAATGATTGGAAACATGCAGATAGTAGGCTTATGCATTACGAAATGTCTAAAGCACACGAAAGAATTGGGCGTATTGATACTGAAATAACAAAACAGGCCGAAGCAATAAAGAATTATTGGAAAATACTCAAAGACTAATTTTAGTGTTATAAAGACTATTTGTGAACGAGATTTAGCATTTCGCAGCGAAAATGAGTTGTCGAGTTCATCACAAAATGAAAATTATTTGGGAATACTCCAGTTATTAGCTGAATATGATCAATTTTTGAAGCACCATATTAATAAATATTCAAATCCTGGAAGCGGACATGTCAACTATCGTTCATCAACCACATGTGAGGAAATTGTACATACAATGGGTCAAAACGTATTAAATGAAATAGTTTCAAGGATTAAGAAGTCAAAATATTATTCAGTTCATACCAATCGATTAACTGTGATATTTCGTTACATAGAAGATTTCACTCCTGTTGAAAGGTTTACCATATTTTTGCCAAATCGCGGTCATAAAGCAGAATATTTAATTCTCTAATGACATTTTTGCAAGAAAATGATATCGATTTGAAAAACTGCGGGAGACCGTCCTACGTTAATGCGTCAGTTATCAGTGGAAAATACAATGGTGTTCAGACTGAAATTATAGAGCAAAAAGGTACGTATCCATACGTGGGTGCTCCGTGCTCGGTGTAGCTGCTCAAATGGATACGACATGCGCTCCCCTACATATAACCCGCAAACCGGTTGAATCAAAGAGGGTGAGCGCCGTGGGGTAAGCACCAACGTATCCACTATGTGGAGCTGCTACACCGAGCACGGAACACCCACGTATGGATACGTACCTTAATATCTTGGAGTTGTGGATTCCTTGTGTCGCCCACTCTCTAAATTTAGTTTCAAAAGCTGAAACTGCATTTTAGAAGAACTAACTATAGGTATGTATTTTTCACTTCCTCTACATATATATACACAACTTTTTAACAGAATGTTTAAACGCTGCGTCTTTAAGCGACAGCAACGCAGACCGTGGCAAAAATATTATTGTTCCTAAAAGAGTAAATACTACTAGATGATCATGGAGGTGATGCCGCAAAAGAACTAGTTAAAGGTTATAATCAGATTAAAGGAGCATTATCCAAAATTTCGGAAGCCTATGAGCAACAATTTAAAACTCGTAGCATTGCAAATGGTTTGTACCTATAATCGAATGTGTTTACTGGAAACAGAGAGGATATTAGGGAGGACAAACAGCATAAGTCCTATTCTTCGAGATCCAGATATTGACCTTAATTCAGGAGTGGCTGCACTTAGATCACTAAAATAAATTATACAGTCAAGACATGAAAATTTCGAAAGATATGAGAACATCAGAGAAGTTTAGAACTCAAAATTTTATCGCTATAATAGATCACTTCATTACCTCTTTAAGTCAGAGACTGTCTACTCATTCCAATTTTGGATTCTTACGTCATTTTGGAAAATTGGAAAATTTGACTCTCAATGAAATTGAAGCTCACTCACTAAAGCTTGCCAACATTTATAGCAATAATTTAGATGAAAACTTATGCAAATAACTTCAAATGTACCAACTGCTAAAAGAAAAGAATATGAATGATGCTTTTCCAAATGTTGAGGTGACACTTTGTTTATATTTAGTTCTGATGCTAACTAACTGCGGTGGATAGAGATCATTCTCAAAATTTAAGTTAATTAAAAATCGACTTCGGTCTACGATGGGCCAAGAATGTTTGAATCATCTCTCTAGAATGAGCATTGGCCACGATGTCTTAATGCAACTAGATACGTCCCACATAATCAAGACATTTTCAATTAAAATATCTCGAAAAGTTCCCTTACTTTAACCATACATCTTACTATTATTTCTAATATTTTACTGTAACAAGTTACAGCTCTTGTACCATTTATTATTTAAAAATAAATTTCTAAAAGTAGATCAACATTTTTTTATGGTAGGAGGTAGGGCCCCCACACCACTTCTGCCCAGGGGCCCCCACTGCCTTAAATCCGGCTTTGGAGCTACTTGTAAAGCTGTGCGTAGTTGTGAACTAATTCTTTTTATGATTATATTATTTTTATTTAATTATATTTAAGGCTTTCCGCTATAAATATGGTAAAGTTTTTGTTACTGAACTGTCAATTTTCTTGTGAAAAAAAAAAAATGAAAAGTGATAAACGTGAAAAACTCGTTTTTTTATAACAGTGTTGCTAAAACTTATTTTAAAACAAAACTAATAGTCGGAGAGATAGAAGCGGATTTTGTGCGTGATTATGGAAAAACTATACGGGGATATGTTGAATTAGTTGTGTACATGACTTTCACCAACGGCCGGAAACCAGAATGGGGGCCGAGGGTAGTTATAAGGGGTCAAAGTCGACGTTTTTATTATTTTTTTTTGTGACGTTCGTGATCGAGATAGTGCACCAAAATTTGGAAATATGTAGGTCATGACGTAACTAAATAAAATCTCCAAGGGTGGCACGCTGCGTGGCCGACAAAGGGGTGGGGCAGGGGTATATACAAAAAATATAAGGGTTTTTTTGCGACGTTCGTGATTGAGAGAGTGCACCAAAATTTGGGAATAAGTAGACCATGACATAACTAAGTAAAATCCTGAGAGCAGGAAATCCGAGGTTGGGGACGAGGGTAGTTATAAGGGGTCAAGTCGCCGTTTTTATTATTTTTTTTGCGACGCTCATGATCGAGATAGTGCACCAAAATTTGGGAGTAAGCAGGTCATGAGGTAACTAAGTATAATCTCCAGGGGTGGAACGCTGCGTGCCCGATAAAGGGGTGGGGGTAGGTGTGAATATAAAAAATATAAGGGATTTATAATGGTAATGTCATGATCTACTTATTCCCAAATTGTGCACTATCTCAATCACGAACAGCAAAAAAACCCACCATATATTTTTATACTCACCCTTGTCTACCACCCCTTTGTACCCCAAGCAGCTTTCCGCCCCTGGAGATTTTACTTAGTTACGTCATGACCTACTTATTCCCAAATTTTGGTGCACTATCTCCATCATGAGTGCCACAAAAAAAAATAATAAAAACCGCGAATTTTACCCCTTATAACTACCCTCATCCGCCACTCTGGTTTCCACCTCTGGGGATAATACTTAGTTATGTCATGGTCTATTTATTCCCAAATTTTGGTGCACTATCTCAATCACGACCGTCGCAAAAAACCTCTTACATTTTTTTATATTCACCCCTGCCCCACCCCTTTGTCGGCCACGAATTGTTCCACTCCTGGAGATTGTACTTAGTTACGTCATGACCTACTTATTCCCAAATTTTGGTGCACTATCTCGATAATGAGCGTCATAAAAAAAATAATAAAAACGGCGAATTTGACCCCTTATAACTACCCTCGGCCCCAACTCTGGTTTCCGGCCGTTGGTGAAAGTCATGTACACAACTAATTCAACAAATCCACGTATAGTTTTTCCATATTACTTATCACGCACAAAATCCGCTCCCAGCTCTTAGACTATAATAGCATGTATCGCCGAATAGTTTTAACTCGCCGAACTGATGCATAACGTTCAGCTAAGCCTTCAATCACATTTCGAATAGTTTCATGATTTAGTTGTTCCCATTCTTCTACGGGAATTTCCTAGACATGTTGTAGGTTTCTTAGTGGCAGGCGATCCTTCAAGCGCTTCCCAAGTGTATTCCAAATGTGTTCAATGGGATTTAAATCTGGATTCCTCGCTGGCCACTCCTTAACCTCAATATAGAATAGAAATATGCTTTATTGTCATGAAAAATTGTACAATTTTATCGACAAAGCTTATAAAAAGTCAAGAAAACAAAACAACAATCCAATTTACTCAAATTACATAAATCGTCAATATATTTACAATAATAACAATAATAATGAAGTTAAACAGAAGTAATCAATTGCAAAATTTAAGTAAATTGCAAATGCATAGCCTACCTAGTAACTAATAAGTTTAAAAGTTAAGCTGCTGCATATGACACCCAAATATAGACAAAAAAAAAATGATAATAAAAATACTACTTGTGCAAAGGGTACTGTAATTTCTTAGTTATTGATTACGAAAATCTTCTACTGAATAATATGGTCTTTCAGATAGGTAGGCTTTTGTCAGTTTACGGAATTTGGGGAAAGATGCTGCAGATTTAAGTTGTAGAGGGAGATGGTTGTAAAGTTTTTTTGCGGAATATAATATAGATTTCTTTACTAACTCAGAGGACGGGGTCGGCATATAGACGTCAAACGTAGAATTTCTCGTGAAGTAGTCATGATTAGGTCTTGGTGGAAAGACATGTAGATGTTTACGAATTAAGCAAACAGTTTCTAAAATATACAAAGGTGGAAGGGTTAAAATTCTGTGATCTTTGAAGTAACTTCTGCAATGTGTTGTTCTTCTGAGGCCAAACAGATATCTAATTGCTCTTTTTTATAATTTGAAAATAACATCGAATTGGGCAGCTGTACCAGAACCCCAAAAAGGAAGACCATAACGAAGATGTGACTCGAACAAAGAAAAATATGTTATTTTGGAAGATGTTAAATTGAGTTCATTCGAAACAGATCTTATAGCATAGCAAGCTGAGGATAGTTTCTTCCTTAACAAATCGATATGGTGGGACCATTTAAGGTTGCTGTCTAAAAAAATACCAAGAAATTTTACAGAATCAACGGTACTGATCTGGCTGTTATTAAGAGGTAAGGGTTGAAGGACTCCTTTATAAGACAATGCTACTGTTTTATCTACGTTAAACGAGAGTAAATTATAGTCAGACCAGGTTTTTATTGTAAGTAGATCAGAAGTTATAGTAGCATGAAGAGTTGCAATATTTGAGTTGCTCCAATTGATGCAGGTATCATCAGCAAAAAGAAAGACTTTTCCATCGATTTTTAAACTAGTGATGTCATTAATAAAGATAAGGAAAAGTAGAGGACCCAATACTGAACCTTGAGGTACCCCACATACAATGTATTTGAGACTAGAGTCTGTATCATTTGCTCTAACCAGTTGTTTCCTGTCATCCAAGTAAGATTTGAACCAATCTAAAGAAAAACCTCGAATTCCGTAGAAATTTAGTTTTCTTATCAAAATGTTATGATTTACACAATCAAAAGCTTTGTCGTAGTCACAAAAAACGGTGGCAGTGTGAAGATTATTGTTCAGTGCTTGATAAACCTCATGTAGTACAGAAAAGATGGCATCAGTGGTGCATTTATTATTTAAAAAGTCGAACTGATTTTGTGATAAAATGTTGTTTTCAACTAGAAAGGACATAAGTCGGGCTTTTATGAGTCTCTCAATAATTTTGGAGAGTACCGGTAGTAGTGCAATAGGTCTATAATTGCAGGTATTAGATATTTCACCACCCTTATGAAGAGGAATAATGATGGCTGTCTTCAGGCACTCTGGAGATTTACCTTTCTCAAAGGAATCATTAATTAGTGAGATGAGGACTTCTAACACTTTTCTGGGAGCTTAGAAAAAATTTTCATCGATAGACCATCAGTACTACAGGAGGATTTGATTTTGATACTATTGATTGTTTGGATCAGTTCAGATTTATCGGCTGGTTTTATTAATAATGAATTCGAGACCTTTCTTGAATTAGGGAGATAAGCAATGGGATCTTGTTGTGGCAAAATAGTTGATGTAATATTTTTACTCACATTAACAAAGTATCCATTTAGATTTTCAGGGTCTGGAAGGGAAATTGTTTTAGAAGTGTGGGTTTTATTTCGAAGATCGTTTATTATCGACCAAGTTTCTTTTGCAACACTTTTTGAGCTTCCCAAACGGTTATGGTAGTAGTCTTTTTTAGCTGATTTTATAAGTTTAAGATAGGTTGCCCTGTACTTGGTGATATATTCAGTGATAGAGACGTTGGTAGTAAATTTCCTGATATAGAGAAGAGAACGCATATTCTTGGAAGATATTCGGATACCTTTAGTAGTCCAGAGTTTGCAATGTTTTGGCTTAATTGCAATTAAAGGAAATGCTTTATTGAAGATACAGACAAAGCTTATCCAAAAAAGCACTGAAATTATTATCCACGTCCATAGCAGGAAAGCGCCACTCAGAGGTTAAGCATAAATTTTGGAAATTACCAATGGGTAGTAAACCTCAATATTATGGGTATAGTCAAATAACTTTGCACTATTTTGGCACTTGTGGTCTCGCATTATCTTGCTGAAGGATAAGTTCTGGGCCCATATTTTCAGTAATTGGAATAACTTGTGGTTCAAGAACTTTGTTAGTGTACCACTCTGCTGTCTTCGCCCCTTGCCGAATAACGACTAGGTCAGAATGCTCATTTAAAGTTATCCATCGCAAAACATAATGGAACCTCTGCCAATAGCCTGGGTTTCTTGAATTGTGGAATCCAAAAAGTGTGTTTCGCTTCTAAAATACAAAACCAGATGGTATAAAATTAATGTTTTTTTCTGGGAAACAAATTCCCCATTAAATAGTTACCTCATCAGACCTTATGTCAATAAATCACTTTTTAAATTACTTAAAACTACAGAAGTGCTTTCAGCTTTTAAAACGCCAGATAAAGGGCCAGCTTCTTTATGTCGATAAATTAGTCTTCAACGTAAAACCACAGACGTGTGTTTTTAGTTCAGACACATCAGTCGATACACAACCCCAGCAGGCAGCGGTCGGTCATACAACCCTCGCTGGGCCCAAACAATAACAAACATAGGCGAAATCAGGGGGGTTTTGGGGGTTATAACCCCCACATTGGGATGTACTTTGAGCTCTATACGCTTAACACCATACCCCTCAGAGACCTTCCAGTAGTTGTAACCCCCCCTTTCAGGTAGTTGTAACCCCCCCTTAGGATCATCCTGGTTACGCCTATGATAACAAACCCTCTTACGAAATATAAGCACGCCTTTATTAACCAAAAATAAATAAATATAGTACTGTTCGTTGTTTTACACTTATTTTAATTTAAGTTAATTGTTTCCGTTAACCACCAACGGAACACATTAACTATAACAGACCTTAACTTCGCAGCTAAATATTGTTTATATAATTGTATATACCGTAAGATGGGGTTACTTTGATCAAAATTAATCTTTCATCGCACCTAGCAATCATAAAGTTATGATTTAGTTTTTGAAAAAAATATATTTAAATCGGTTTTTACTTAGCTATTACACTATATAAAAATATTCTCAAAAAATAAAATATTTTAATAGAAAAAAAAATGTAAATGCCTGATCAAAGTTACACTTCAAGTGGGGTTACTTTGATCACACATACAATTTACCTGATATTTGTATTGTAAGCCCTAAAATTAAAAAACAAAATATTAGAAAAAGTGTTGTTATGTTTGCTAATAATTTCGCCGTACGGTAGATTCTTCTTTATCGCCTGGACGTGGCTCACTTGACCTGTGTTTGGATGGTTGAAACTTTGATTTATCCATCTGATCTAAACACTGTCTTAAAAGGATAGGAAAACGATCTTTAGGCACAGTAGTTAGACGTAAATTTTGTAGTTTCCAAGTTGTTAGTGTAGCACGCCATGCGCTCTTCATGGGTCTAAAAAATCCGACATCTAGGGGTTGGCACAGATGAGTCGAATTTGGCACTAAGCAAATCGAAACTGATGTTGTTCTCATTGCATCTTTTTATTACATCCCCATCTAGGTGTGAAGAAAGGTTATCTCCTAAGAGTACTTTTCTGCCTTATAATCTTTTGACATGCGGTAGAAAGGAGGTCATAAACCAGTCGCGAAAAGTGACTGTATCTATCCAACCGCTAAGTGTTCTATTGTATCTACTGCCTCTCGAACAATATGGTTGATCGCAACAAGGTGCTCCAACAGGACCACTTTCTTTCCACGTGTCGTAAAGATGGGTAACTTTATAGATAATGTAAGGAGGTAACAGTATTCCATTAGCAGAACCACAAATCATTATACTAGTTGCCGTCTTGAAATGATTACATATTTTTTCGGGGTATTTTACCCCTCGTTTGTATACTCCCCATTTTTTTCCTGGGTCGTCAGATACATTGGACTCATCATAATTAAATATGTTTTCAGATGGTACATCTTTTAAAGTATCTGATAAGTTTGCAAAATAAGCCTCAATCGTTTCTCTGGAAATTTTACTTCGTACTTGTTTAATGTTTGTGGATAAACGTTGGCCAAATTAATTTTTGTGTCGTATTAATAGACTAAGGGCCCAATCTTTTCCCGGCATGTTATTGACAAACTTTATTGACCACCCTTCCTTGACGTTCCAAATAACATCATTCTTATATCGAGTAAAGTTTGCGGAAAACCCCAATCTGCACACTTAGCCGCTGCTGCTAAAATAGCTTTTTCTTCAACATGACCGAAAACCGGCTGAGCTCCTGGATTTTTAATATGTGCCCCTTTGAATTTGTTACGAAGTATTCCAAACGGAATTTTATAAGTTGCTGAAGCTTCTCTTAAGGCAAGACTTCCAGTAACGATGTCATTAAGTGCTCGTTCTACCGTTTCTTCATCGTAATTTTTGTAAGGCCTACTGCCAAGACGTTTTGTGTACGTACGCACCATATTTCCGAAAAAGAAAATGTACACTAGTAGACTATTTTATACGCTGGGGTTACTTTGATCACTGATTAAAGAAGCCCCACCTCTCCGATCAAAGTTACCCCGCGACACAATATTAAAAATAAAAACATGGTAAAATACAGTACCTTAAAATTTGAGGTTAAACTTACATCATGAAAGTACCTATATTAACATAACGAAATGATTTTGTTACCTAAATAACATGCCTATAGCTTACCATAGAAGTAATTTTGGTGCTAAAATATGCACAAATTATTGTTTCTTATAATAATATTTACATGTATGTATATTTGCCAGAGAACACGTGAAACACGACTCACACGGTTAACAATAACATTCCACTGTTGCCACGTATAAAAATTACATCGAAATATTCGATCAGTTTCGATTGAAATGAAATATATTTTAGGCGGGAAGTTATGATTAAAGTAGCCCCCAGAGATTAAAGTAGCCCCATCTTACGGTATTCATTATTATTTGCATAATTTTAAAGTTGTATTTTATTTTATGTATTTTCTTTCCAGGGCAAATTGAAGAAAGAAAACATTTTATCAAAGCTACAGTCCATCCTAAGATTGAAGTAAACATGAGAAACCTTCTTCAATTTAGATGTTTTCCGGGATATGTACATGTAAGGGGAAAATGCAGGGAAATTCAACAGTAAACTAAATGTCCATACTTGGGATGTTTTGTGATATTAATGTAGGCTGTAAACTGTAGGATTATCTCAACAGTATTAAATATTATCTTTCTGTAGTTAAGAAAAGTAGATTAACGAGTAACTATCATTTCCAGAAAAATATTAATGATTATTTAATAAACCTTCATTAATAGAAAACCATAAGTAGTCCACTTACTGACGGTAAATATTGCAAAACCTCCAAATTTTAAAGAACCGCTTAGATCGATATGAAATTTGGCATACATATAGATAACATGCCAAAAAAGTGATATTGTGCCGATGTGTGCGGGTTTTCACCCCTTGTCAGTTGTGAAAAAATATATGTTCAAAATAAGTCCCGAAATAAATAAACTGTCTGATTCTAAACAACTTTTATTCCATTGCGTTTTTTCACTAAGTTAATATTTTTCGAGTTATTTGCTAGTGAATATATTTATTTTTCAACAAAAAACTTAAGCACTTTATGGGGAAAACTGATTACATCTTTTTGAAAGCGTTTAAAAAGGCTTTATTTTTGTTTTTTTAAAGAAGCTTATAGCTTCAAAAATAGGCAAGTTTCGCCCAAAATAAAGTTGGTTCCTTTTTTTGGTAAACAAATCATGAAAATCGCCCCCTAATTAGCATCCCAAAGGAAATTATTTGTTACCGCTTTACTGGTGAATATATTGTTTATATGATCTGTAAGTTTCTTCGGTTCAAAGTCCTTATTTCTGAAAAGGCTGTAGTTGAAAGGGCTTGAAGGAGTCACTAATCATGAGTGTATGCACATTTTGAACAGCCATATCTTAACCAATTTTTGTCTTACAGGAAAACAAAAAAAATCCAAAATATTCAGAAAAGCAAAATTTGATTTTTTTTTACTGTTTGAGATTTTTGGTATCACTAAAATTTTTTAAGTGATTTCAAAGTTGTAAAAAAGCATTTTTTCAAAATTAAAAAAATTTTATTTTAGAACCCAATTTTTTCAAAAATAAGCAGTTTGAACCAGACACTTACATATCATATAAATAAAGAACTTGTGAAGCGGTAACGATTAATTTTATTTGAGATGCTAATTAGGGGTTGATTTTCCTGATTTTTTTTTTACAAAAAAGTAACTAACATTATTTAACCGTAAGTTGCTTACTTTTGATGCTAGAAACTCTTTTTAAAAAACAAAAATAAAGCTTTTTTTAAACACTTTAAAAAAGTTGGAATGAGTTTTCATGAGCATATTCACTTGCAAATGACTCGAAAAGTATTAACTTAGTGAAAAAACGCTATAGAATAAAGGTTACTTAGAATTAGTCAGTTTGTCCATTTCAGGACTTATTTTGAACGTATATTTTTTCACCCCGAGAAGGGGTGAAAGTCACCCCTAGGGCAAAAGTACCCATCGGCACAATATCTCTTTTTTCTTTGACATGTTAGCTATGCTCCAACTGGTTCGTTAAAATTTGGAGCAAAAACCGTTAGTAAATGGACTAAAGTTATTGACCGCCGATATTGATTCGAATATTTTTGTGTCATCTAATAAGTTTTTTCTTTCTCTCTATTTTCCCATGTTTCTTAACTTTTCCTCATACTACTGAAAGTTCTAATTTTGATAAATAATTTATTATATACTGAATGATTGAGTGAATTTATTTAATTATTTTCTTGGAGCACAAGATGAATAATCGTAATTATAATCTATTTTTAATATTGTGATAAACATTGTATTTGATTACACTTTTACTGTTATCTCTTAAAAACAATAAATATATATATGTAGTTAAAATTAACTTTGTTTTTCATCTTGGTATCTTTTTACGCCTTTTTTATATAAGTACATAATATGAAACATATTGATCATGATTGTCTTCTATTCAATAATGCTTGGGTCAAAGAAGGTGTTAAAAAAAGGAAATACAATTATAGGTTGTATATTTTATGTCTAAATATTGTGAGCCACAAGTTATTTTGATTTTTCATAAATTGCTGGGCTAAAGAAAAACCTTATAATTCCGAATCTGATAAATTTAGCCAAATTACATTTTAAGTGTAACTATTAAATTAAGTATTCACTTAATTACTTATCCGTGGCTTTGCACAGCATATTCTGTTTGCCGTTTACCACATCCTTATCGCCATTTCTTCTTGTCATATATATCTTCTTCAGTGAGGTCTCTTTTTTCCATTGCTGTTTTTATTTGTCCGCTGCATTGTAATCTAGGACGTCATCTTTTTCTCCTTCTATTTGGTTTTCATTTCCAAGATATCAGCGGTACTCTTGTCTCATCCATCCCTCTCAAATGTCCATACCAGAGTAATATTCGAATTTCTCTTTCGTCATTCAGTGTCTCTTTCACGTTTATTAGTTCTCTAATTTGTTCATTTCTCACTTTGTCCATTAGTGCTAATCTACAACTTCTTCTCCAAAACATCATTTCGATTATATTTATTCTTTTTTCCATTCTTTTATTTGTCACCCACGCCTCTGAGACATAAAGTGAGCAGCTTTCTATTATTGTCTTATGGAGTGGTGTTTAGTTTTACTTGCAATATTGTCGCTCCATATAATAGAGTCTTATTGCTGTATTATTATTGTCTTTCCTTTCTTTACTTTCTTTTTATATCCGCTTCATCTGATCCTGTATTTGTAAAAGTTACTCTTAAGTATTTATATTCATTTGTTTGTTTTATCGAGTTGCTATTATTTATCTCCAGGTCTTCTGTATGTTTCCAATGACTATGTATTTTGTTTTATCATAATTGATTTCAAAATCTCAGTTTACAAATTTTTCTCTCAACTTTTTATCATAGACGACGTCGTCTCTGTCTTCTACTAAAATTATTTGATAATCGGCAAACAAAAGGCTATGAATACGGTTGACATTCATTAGACAAAAGTCAATGATCAAGGTCGAAGAAACGAGAGTATATAGAGGAGCCACCTGTGGATTATCACCAATTGGTGAGATCAAGAATGTACATAAGAAATGGCGATCACAATCATCTAATAAAAATAAAATGTAATGGGACTGAAAACATAAAATCAAAAAGGTACCCTAAAAATAAACTAAACGATGAGTCGATCTCATTTCTTTATAAATTGAGACTAGCATCAAAATGGGGAAAATAGTAAATGAGGAACGATATAAAAGTATCAAAACCCAAATACACCTAGTAGGAGAGCTGGAAGAGAAAATGAACAGATAAATTATAAAAACACAAACCATATTGGCAAACAACAATGATAGAAGAAAACAAAATACAAGAAAACAAGCAAGATTAATAAAACTGACTGGTCACAGGAGATTCAGAAAGCATAAGAGATAATACAGAACGCAAACTTATGAAACCAGAAAACAAATAAAAAACAGAAAAACCAATTTTGACAAAAAATGTTCAGTTATAGATAGCTTAATCGGAAGTTCAAAGGCAAGGGAGATATGGACAACGTTGACGAACTTCCGACAGAATACCCATGAAAGAGTAAATAAAGAACTAATTCAAATCCAAGAATATGCAAAATATTACTCAGAGTTATTACCAGAAAAATAGTTATTTATGTACCAAGTCAGTTAAGTGACTCTTTATCAAACGAGTCTGATATTAAGAGCAGAGCGAGCGAAGTGAGCGAGGGGAGTAACAGACGAATTCGATAAAGAGTCTTTACTGACGTGGTACATCAAAATTTTATCGCCAACCTTAAAACCATTAACAAATAGTCATATTTTGTTTAATCTTTTTATTGTACAAATACGTATTATAATATTCAATACTGTAGATGAGATAAAAATTTCATATGACAGTGATGACAGATTACTTTTGCATCATTGCCGCTTTCAACTTTTAATCGATAATTAACAACATTGAATAATTACTAAATCGGTTAAGTTTTGATTTATTTTCTATGAATATAATTACGAATTTCACGTTTTGAGATAAAATTAATTTAGTAAAGTAAAAGATGGTTTTGCTTGCTTTCGATTATGCACAATCGCTGGACAGCTGTTTCTGCTATTGCAGGCTTGCAGGTAAATAGTTATTTAAATCTTAAACTTTTTTTGATGAAAGTCCTTTCTGGTAATTCCTTAATCTGTTACTTTGACAATTTATAAGACAGCAGACGACGAATATAGAAAACAAAAAGGACTCTACTATGTGCAGTCACATTCCGTTTTCATTCTTCTAGGAAAACGATAGAAAGAAACTTCCTAGTACTCAAATCTGAGTAAAGATAGAAAAGTAAAAGATGGTTTTGCTTGCTTTCGATTCAGAGGGATGTAAAATCGCTGGACAGCTGTTTCTGCCATTGCAGGCTTCCTCAATAGAGCTAGCGTGCACACCTCTGAATCGAAAACCAGCTAGCCCATCTATTTAAAGGAAATTTCAAAGATCATTGAAATCCCCATTGGGACGCAATCCAGCGACATCTCTTAAACAAACTGAAAAGTCTCAGATCCAGAATTCACCATTATAATAAAAATTAAAATGGTAACTAGTTATTTAAATATTCTTGTGTTCTTGTAGATATCCGAAAAATTACAGTATCTTCAATAATCCATTGGATGTTTGCATATGCTAATTGAGTTATGACCATGCTTTTAGTTTTCTTCAAATTCATCTTTAGTTAGTATTCATGACAGCATTCATTAAGGCATTGTATTTCGTTGTGTAAATCGTTATTGTTATCCGAAATTATTACTGTATCGTCTGCAAAACGTAATTTACTTAAAACTTCTCCATTGATAGATATACTTTCTATTGAATCTGAGAACGCTTCTCTAACGCTTCACTGTAGACATTGAAAGGTAGTGGGGATAGCACGCAACCCTGACGGACTCCTATCTGTATTTTAACAATAATAATATCTCAAGTATTCTGGCTGTCAACTCTTTCTTAATACGGCAGTTTGATTCCAATGTAGATTACCTAGTGATAATTTTCATATCATGACTGTCAATGGTTTTGCTTTTTAATAAATCTACATTTTTTATATCTTGAACCTTATCAAATGCCAAACGTCTACAAAACATAAGGGTGTGTCTTGATTCATGTCCGTGCATCTCTGGGCTAGCACATTCAAGTCTAATAAAGCATGTCTTGTGTCCATGCCATTTCTAAAGCCAAATTGTGTGTCACTAATTTCATATTCAAGAGTTTTAACAATTCTGCTGTGTACTATTTTAAAAAATGTTTTAAGTGTGTGACTCATTAAAGTTATTGACTTTTTGGAAATTACTAGAAAGGTCGATTGCAATCATTTTCTGGGGATTCTGGCAGACTGATATATTTATTAAATTAAAGAGTTTAACCTACCAAGTTGGTCGCAATTCTCTCGAGTTCGTCTGTCCATCGTGTTAAGAGTTTTCCCTAACATGCGCCCGTGGTCTCGATTCTAAACGTCTAGAATTTGATGCCGATATTGCGAAAAAAATTAATTGGAAGACCGACTACTTATAATAAACGATGAAATGAAGCAATAAACTGACCAAATTTTTGCAGTTGGATGAATGGATGAATGAAAATGGAACTTTTTGCATTCGAATAGTAAGAGCTTTAGGAAATTTTGTGAACAAAAATAATGATGTCGAAATGAAAATTGCATTATTGAACAATGAAAATGCATTTCGAAGTGATGAAAAAGATAAATTTGTAAGATAAAGTTCAATGTTACTACTCGGGGTTTTTGGGCTTGCTGAAGTATCGTAACGGCGGTAGTCTCCGAGTCACCTGTTGCCCATAATGGGCCTCGTTTGAAGCTTTATGGACATTCGATACAAAATCAATACAAACTCATTACTCGGGGGTTTTTGTGGACGCTGAAACATGACGGCGATGGTCTCCCACACATCTGGTGACGAGGACGGGCCTCGTCTCCTGGAGTTTTGTGAAAACTAAATACAAAATAAGTATGTAAAGATGTTAATCGAAGGTTGCTGGGATCGCTGATTACGAATATCATAAGGGCGATGGTCGTCGACGTACTTGGTGACCAGGACAGGCCTCACCTCCTGGAGTTTTCCGATGTAGGATGTAGAAACTCTATATAAAATCAGTACAAATTCCTTACTTATAGGTTTTTGGAGGTCTCCAAGATACCTGGTTCTTAAGAGGGGACTCGTCTACAGTAGTTTTATGGAAATTCGATACAAAATCAGTTGGTCCTGCCCATCAGGCATCAGGTTCCTCGGAGACCATCGCCGTCATGATATTCATGTCCAACGATCCCAAAAACCTCCTAGTAACGAATTTGAATTGATTTTATATCGATTTTATATAAAACCCCATTATACTAGGCCGTCATGGTCACCAGGTGGTGTCGGAGATTTCCGTACATTGACTTTGTATCAAATTTCCACAAAACTCCAGGAAAAGAGACACGTCCTTAGCACCAGGTGCCTCGGAGAATATCGCAGTCATGATATTACTGTTCAACTACCCCAAAAACTCTCAAGTAACTAGTTTGCATTATTTTTGTAAAAAATTTCTATAAAACTCCAGGAGACGAGGTCCATCTTAGGTAGCCTCGGAGATCATCGACGACGTGATATTAGTGTTGGCGAGCCCAAAAACCAATGACTAGACAAAAATGAACTCATTTCTGTCAATTATTTCCGAATTTATCATTTTTCATCACTTCGAAATTCATTTTTAAAATTGCATTTTCCTTATTCAATAATGCACATTTCATTTCGTCACCATCATTTTTGTTCACAAAATTTCCTAAGGCTTTTACGAATTTTTTTATTGCTTCGCTCGGAGTAACATTACAATCTGTTCACTATTGGAATATTCGATTTTTTTTCTCCCGGTTATAAGCGGTTTTTTCTTTTTACAGTAATAACCGGTAAAAAACCGGATAAGTTACTTCTGAAAAAAATAAGGAATTCGAAGAAAAAATATTGTTTGTTTAAATTCATCAATAATTCTAGATTTGTTTAATGTTTATACATATTCGTTAATGACTCTCGCAGTCACTGAAATATGTTTAAGAAATGTGATAAGATGAATCGGCTATTTTGATGAACTTGAGAATAAGCATGTCTTGCTTGTATACCTACACAAACGAGAATAAACTTATATTTATAAATCCAGGCGAAAAAAACCATTCCTCTGGAATCACTTAAAAAAATTAAAATAATAAAATTGTTTTGTGTATGTTGTGCAAAAAGGATTTTTTTTTTCGGAAATACACTACACATACAAATTGAAGACAATAATACATCCAGTTCAGACTTTTAACCCTAGAAGATCACACCTATTTTTTTAACATAATCAGCACACATGGGTATCAGATACCCAATGATTTTTTGTGAAGAATAAAAAAAAATAAACATTCTATGATTTCCAGAGACTGTCTAATCACTATTGAATACACAAGAAGGATTAAATCATTTATTTTATTTTCTCTCTGTTAATTGTAGTAATACAAAAGAAAAAATATATAAAATTAATTAAAAAATATTTTCTAAAAAACCAGAAACATAATTCAAAATATTTAAGCTTAGTTTAACAACAAAATGGTCTTTCTAACTAAAAGGTAACACCTTTTGATTATAGAGCTCATATTCACTCTTAGCCAGGTATTTCAATTTCACTCATTTTGGTGACTACATTCATAACACAATTTAGCTCTATGCTCCACGCAGAATGCTTTATGGCTAGCCCAGTATACATATTTTGTTTTTTTTTATCTCTTTCTTTGAAGATATAACACCTAGCTGCTTTACTAATCTTGTGGGATGTTGTGTTGGTAGGTCTTTAACTTGAAGGCACACTTGATCGCAAACCTCAGACATGGGTACTACATACCCTAGTCTGTATTCAATAAATTTTTGTGATTGGAAATATTGCTCAAATGAGACAGCAACTACACACACGTCCTTGGTAGACTACAGACTGAATTTGCATGAAGCGGTATTACCATTGAAATGCGATTGAGCATGCTACATTCAGTTAAGTGTCTCGGTGGGTACCTCACACCCAAGTATGAGCTTCCACGGTTAAGATTGATTTTATAAGTTTTACCATTTTTGATGTTACATTTTTGTTTTTATAATTCATATGTATATACCTCTACACGTTATAGTATAATTTGCATCATAATGTATTACGTTTATAGTCTTATACCTAATTTTACCACCATTTGTATTTTGCAATTATTTTATATTGTATGGAGTCGAAATTTTCATTTATTTAGTTATTAGTTATTAGCGTTAGTTTATTTTAAAGGGTGTAACAAAAAGGTAGGTAAGAAATTAAATCACATATTCTTTGACCAAAAATAGATCGATTGTACCTAACTTACCTTAGTACAGAAGTGCACATAAAAAAAAGTTGCTGCCCTTAGAAGTTCCAAAATGAAAATATATTTTTTGCAATATATCGAAAACTATTAGGAATTTTATATTAAAAATGGGCATGTGGAGTATCACAAACTAAAGTGCAATACAGATTTAACGTTTTAACCTATTGGGTATTCAATATTGATTCAAAAAACCGAAAACCGGTTTTTGGAATAACCGGTTTTTTTTGACCGGTTATAACCGCCAGGTTAAACCGTAAGTAAAAAACCGGTATAACCAAAAACCGGTGTTTTGACAAAAACCGCCATCCCTACTTTTGAGTAGTCTGGCTTGGTTCGTGTTGTCAAGTAGCTGGAAGGCCTCAACATTCACGTGACGATGGAGCCTACCTTCGTGGTTCCGGGAAAGTTTAGATATAGTCTGTCTAACGGTGTCTATCCCAAGATCATTGTGGATGATACTGTTTCTATTGTACCAGGGGGCATTTACGATGTTCCTTAGTACCTTGTTTTGGAAGCGTTGAATTATTTGTATATTACTTTCGCTGGCACACCCCCATATGTGTATGCCATAACTCCGGACAGGCTTGCGGTATTGCCTCGTTTTATTGGTAAAATCAATATGTATGGATTTGGTTTCATTCAACTTGATTCTCCATGCTTTAGTCCATTTATATATCTGATCTATGGAGTTCTGTAGGTTATGTACCGCTTCTTCATGATTATTTCCAACTAAGATAATTGCTGTCATCTGCAAATGTAGCAATAGTATCTTGACGTAGTTGAGGGATATATCTGGTGTATGTACAAAATGTACAGAACTGGTCCAAGGACACTTCCTTGTGGAACACCAGCTCTAATCTGGCTCAAATCAGAGTATGCTTCCTCCTGCTTTACTCTGAAGCATCTGTCTGATATGTATGATTCTAAGAGTTGGGCGTACTGTTCTGGTAGGTGATAGCGCAGTTTATGTATTAACCCTTTGTGCCATACCTTGTCGAATGCTTGGGCCACATCCAGGTAGACAGTGGTGAAAACTTTCTTTCCTTCCAGTACCATTTCTATTATGCCAGTGATCCTATGCACTTGCTCAATAGTAGAATGGCTCTCCCTAAAACCAAATTGGTGGGATGGGATTAGTTGTCTCTCTTTAATTATTGGCTTTAGCCTTTTAAGGAGCATTTTTTCATAGAGTTTTGCTATCATAGGGATGAGTAATATTGGTCTGTACGATGTTACTTGGTGAGGTTGTTTGCCAGGTTTAGTTATCATTATCACCTCTGCCACTTTCCACAACTTCGGAACATATTTAAGTCTATATGAAGCGTTGAAAAGGTGGGCCAGTTTTATAATGGTTTTCTTCGGCAGCTGCTTTAAAATCTCACCAGTAATAAGATCAAAGCCAGGCGCTTTTTTCGGATTCAAATTGTGCTTTATTTCTGTCTCTAATTCATTAGGAGTAACAGGGTTGAATTTTGTGTTTTCACCATTTAGTTCAATTGGTTCTTTAAGATCTTCTCCATCATGTGGTTTGAATGTATTTTATAAATGATCTGCAAATATTGTAGCTTTTTGTTCATTGCTACGCTCTTACGAATTGAATACAAAAAAGTTTCATTGAAATTCATCCAACTGCAAAAATTTGGTAGGTTTTGGGCTTTTTACTGTTTCGTTGCCTCGCCTATAATGTAGGAATAGTGTTATAACTTTTTCCTGTCTTTTCCTCCTGATTTATAATTACCCACAAAAGAATTCAAATGCCATCATTTTGGAAGACCAATGAAATGCTGTCAGTATTTTTTATAAGTATTTTAGTTCACCTCAAAAATACCGACAACACCATTTTAAAGCCCCCTATTCTATTATTTTATCGAGTACACTCAGTCAAGACAGATGATGATACAATTTACAACATGGGTATGGAAAAATTAATGAAAAGTACAGAGGAAGATCTAGTATTATGTTTTAAGATCAGGAAATACTTAGTGAAAAACGAGAAAGTGACAAATCAACAAATAGATACCTACTAGGGGACATTACAGCACAATAAAATTAAGCAGAATACGATACTACATATTATGGATAAAACTTAAATGTTGGTCTCGATGTGACAGTTTTTGCAATTTTTTTTATTTAGCTTAAACGCCTCGACAACTAAGGCCATTGCCATGGAACAGTTGATTTAGCAATCAGCTTATAATGTAATAGGGCTTTTCATCGATTGTCAGTTGTTTCGAGCTTCTGTCATGTGTCACATAATATTAATATATCTACTTCATACGTCTTTGGTTTGTATCATTGGTTATATCAATAACGTATGACGTAGATATATTAATATTATGTGACATATGACACAAGCTCGAAACAAATGACTGTGAATGAAAAGCCCTATTGTGTAAGTAGTGTGTGTCTTGTTATCTTGTTACTTAGTAAAGTCGACTTCATTGACTTCACAAAGATACGCTAATTATTGTATCCGAACGTCTGCGGTCCCTCCTGTGAGTAGGTATTTTTTACCGATCTCACAAGGATAACTATTTTTGAAGTTATACTTCTTTAGGCGCGATTGAGATTGAGGATGAATTTATATTGATCTGCGCGCATGCGCACACCGACAGTATGGTATTAGTCGTTATACGGGCTCTGATTGGGTGTTGAAATGATCTGTCAATAATAAATAATTGTTCAATATGAAGGTAAACAAATGTATAATATATTAGTTTTATTGTTGTGAGGACAGAATTTGAGTAAAGGTCGGAGTAATTTGCTGCTGTATACACGTGTATAAAATCGCTCCTGCTATTTAGTAAATTTAAGTGGTACAAAAATGATAAAAACAAGTGAGTTCTTCAACAACTAATCCACAAAAGTGCACGGACATCTTCATCTAAAAAGTGAGTTAAAAATATTAGATAAATACACCTAAATTGCAGAAAATCCTTAAATAGAAGCGAATAAAGACTAAAATCCAGTAAAGTAGCTGAAGTCACTTTTTGTCGAATATTCTTGCTAGACATCAATTCCACCAAAATTAATAGACGAGTCACTGCGGTAAATAATGGTAGACGTTAATAACGAAGCTACAAATATATCTCAACTTACCGTTTCAGACCTGACCAATCTTATACATAACGCGATTAAAGAAGTTACTAGTAAACAGACACTTGAAATTAAAAATGAAATTGCTGCTAATCTGGACAACATTTCGCAAATAATAGAACAAAATAAAAAAGTAATTGAACTTGAAAATAAAGTTTGCTTTCTAGATAGAAAGATAAGAAAAAATAATGTGGTTATATTTGGCTTCAAAATCACAGATAAGAATAATTTACTGTCAGAAGTTCTTGCAAAATTAAATTCCCTTTTAGAGATAAATCTCAAAGCAGAAGACATCAACAACGTCTATCAAACACAAAGAGATCCTCAAAAGTCTCCTGTATTTCTCGAGTTTGTCTCCTTTTTAAGAAAGCAAGATCTGTATAAAAATATTGTAAAATTAAAAGGAACAGGTATATCAATAGTAAATGATGCATCCGTTGAGGACCGGGTAATACAAAAAAAACTCTCAAAACATTTAAAGTTAGCCAGAGAACAGAACCTGCGAGCTAAGATAAGAGGTTATAAAATAGAAATAGAGGACCAGATATACACAGTAGATGATTTGGAAGACCTAGAACAACAAGTAGACTCGCCGTCTTCAGATGAAAGTGATACATGTAGCACTAAATCCAACCAAAATATTACTGTTCATAAACATACTGAGGCCGGCACTTCGATCCAACAGAGTGAGAAGCCAGTGTTCAAGAAACGGAAGCGAGGAAAAATTAACTACAGTCCTAAAACGAGAAATCAGAAACAAACTGCGAACGCTAGAAAATAAAGGCTCCTTTATTTCTTTTTGGTGGAATGAACTCCAATTTTGTTTCTTAGATTTTTATGCTAGATTATACTAATTTATTTTTCTTCTTTTGTATTCTGGTGATTAGGGAATTTATTTATTTTTATAATTAAATGAGTTTTATGTCGTTCATATCAATATTTGTAACTATGCGTCAATATAACAACTAAAAATTATATGAATGCTTATATAGACAACATTAACTAAAAAAAAAACAATATTTTAAAATTGTACATTTATTTTCAATTCTTTTCAGCTTAGTATATCTGTAAAATTTTTTTTTTTTTATTTTCATAATACGTCTTTTCAACACGCTTAAATTTGGGTATTATTTAGTTTGAATATATTTTGATAGATTTTGTACTTATTTAATAAAATGAACGAGCCATTATCTGTTTGTCATATAAATGCAAGATCTATCTTGGCTAACTTTATTGCTTTTAAAGATGCTGTGTTTAATAAATTTGACTTAATTACAGTATCGGAGTCCTGGCTAAAACCTAATATTGTAAATAGAGTAGTCGATTTACCGGGATACAAAATTTTCAGACGGGATAGATCTTTGAGAATAGGTGGAGGTACTGCTGTATATATTAAAAATAGTTTAAAGCCTAAACCTATTACTGATCTGGACAATATTACTTCCGAACAGTTATGGATTTCGTTTTGTTATAATAATAAAACTTACGCTTTGGGTTCACTTTACAGGCCTAATGATTTTTCTTATCACGATTTCGCTAACGATCTTGACTTATGTTTAGGTACATTATCGCCATCGTATGACTATATTGTTTTTGCTGGGGATCTTAATATTAATTTTTTAGAACCGAGTAGCCTACAATGTAGAACTCTACAGTCAATTTTTGACACTCACAGCCTTACTCAAGTTGTTGACCAACCAACAAGAGGTCCAAAACTACTCGATATTATATTATGTACGGAAGCTTTAAAAATCAGTAATGTAAAAGTTACTAAGTGTCCTTTAGTATCAGATCACTCCATGCCATCTTGTTACTTTGGATCACCGGGTATAAAAAAATTTAAACCTTTTGAATTCACTTTTCGTGACTTTAGAAATTTTGAACAGCATTATTTTCATCGAGATCTAGCAGCTTCCGACCTTCAACAAATTTATCTACTTAATGATATTGAAAGTAAAATCAACGTATTAAATTCCACTATTCTAAATTTATTTCAAATTCATGCACCTCTTCGTCAAATTAAAATTACAAGAAAAAAGGCTCCATGGTTAACAGACACATTAAGGTATATGATGAAATTAAGGGATAAAGCATTATTAAAATTTAAAAAATCAAAAAAATGAGAATCATTGGAATTTTTACAAATCAATTCGTAATGACGTTAATCATGCAATTAAACGCGAAAAGAAGGCGTATTTTGAATTTCAGTTACGGCGAGGAAAAAATATGTGGAAAGAAATGAAGAAGCATAACATCATTAGTAATAAAAAATCGTTGTCATTTATTCCTGATCATTTGCAGGATCCGGATTCTATAAATAATTATTTCGTTCATGGTATTGGTGGTCACGACATTCCTGATGCTGACGTTTTAAACCACTATTCTTCTTCTAAATTTCCTGGTGTTGATAATTTTAGTTTTACAGTAATTGATGAGTTAAAGGTATATGAAAAAATACTTTCAATAAAATCAAACGCTTCTGGACATGATAACATTAATATCACTATGATTCTTTATTGTTGCCCCTACATTTTACCATTTATTACTCACATATTTAATTTTTGTCTACAAAAATCTATTTTCCCTTCGGTTTGGAAAGAGTCGAAAGTCATACCTCTTCCAAAAACTGATAGTCCTGTTGACTACAATGAGCTGCGTCCCATAAGCATTCTATGTACCTTTTCTAAAATCCTAGAAAAAGTGATGGATGAACAAATTAGGCAACACATTACCAAATTTCACCTCCTACCAGAACATCAGTCAGGTTTCCGTCCTGGATATAGCTGCACTACCGCACTTCTTAAAGTTTTAGATGACATTTACTCTTATATTGACTCCAACTACCTGTGCATACTAGTTTTATTAGATTACTCGAAGGCATTTGATAAAATTAACCACCCTCTACTTCTCTCACTATGTAATTTTATGTCTTTTAATAAACAAGCGCAAAAAATGTTGAAGTCATATTTAGATCAAAGATCTCAAAGCGTGTTTTTAAATAAAAAGTCGTCAAATAAAATTTACCTATCACGAGGAGTTCCGCAAGGTTCTATATTGGGACCTTTGTTGTTTTCGATATACACCTCCCAGTTCTCAAGTTATTTAAATTATATGAAATCTCACTATTATGCAGATGACACACAATTGTACTTAGAGTTTAAAGAATCAGAAGTTGAAAATGCTTGTTCTAAAATTAATAAAGAACTAAAATCTATTTCAGACATTTCAAACAAATTCTGCTTAAGCATAAATCCCTCAAAATCCAAAGCCATGCTGTTTGGACGTAGAATTGAGAAAAATCGAGTAAATAATAAAATACATTTAAAAATCAATAACGAAAATTTAATTCTATCTAATTGTGAAAAAAACCTGGGACTCATATTAGATGACTCCCTAACGTTCTCTAATCATATTTCATCAATAATTCAGAAAGCATTTTGTAATTTAAAACTTTTATTCTCACATAGACAAATGTTTAATAGAACCACTAAAATTATGCTCTGCAATAGTTTAAGTGCTTTCACAGTTTAATTACTGTGATGTAATATATGGACCAGCATTAACACAACTAGATCAGAATCGTTTGCAACGAATTCAAAATATGTGTGTCCGTTTCATTTGTGGTATCAGACGTCGAAATCCAACTTCTAAGCATCTTGCAGATCTAGGATGGTTAAATGTTAGTAACAGGCGTATTCCTCACGGATCAGTATTATTTCATAAAATAATGCTAACCAAAAAGCCCTATTATTTATATAAAAAAGTTAAAAAATGGTCAGAAGTACATAATATTAATGTCAGATTCAAAAATAAACTTAATATACCGAAACATAAAACCTCGTTATTTCGATCTTGCTTCTCTTACAATATTGCTAATCTGTACAATATGATCCCTGAAAATTTCAAAACTTTACCCATCTCTCAATTTAAATCCAACGTAAAAAAGTCTCTATTTAATAATAGCATAAAATTAAAATTTAGATTATAAACAAGTAAATTTGGCTGCATTCGTTTAAATGATTGCAAAGTTTATTCAATAAAAATTTATTCAATAAAAATAGATAATTAGTGTTATTATCATATACGATAAATTTATTTTAGCATGTAAATAAGGTCTTTAGGTTACACTAGAATAGTAATTATTTGTATTGCGGTTACGTGGAAGAGCGCTTCTTGGCTGGTGTTTCTAGGAACATCATCTAAGAGCGAACGTCGCCTTTTGCTTTATTATAATTATTACTGTTTGTCTAGTTTGTATTTTTTTTTTGGAAAAAAAGCAATAAAGTCATTATTATTATTATTATTATTATTATTAGAAACAAAAAAGTTTATAATTGTAGTGACATTTAAATAGTTTTTAAAAGCAACAAGTATGTAATAATTGTAAATGTATCATAGGTACCTACCTATTTGAACCTACCAAAATACATAGTATGTATTAATACTTTTATTTACATAATTTGATTACCATCAAAATTTCTATCAATGTTCACCTAATATATTGTTTTCTTACTCTATGTTTTGTTGTATTTTTTCAATTCTAAATCATTTCAATTCAAAATCATTTCAATTGAAAATCAAAATAATTTAATTTAATTAAAAAATGTCAAAAGCTTATTAGTTAGTCGATCTTCGCACATAATGACACATTGCCTCCGTGGCGAAGCGCTTAAGGCGAATGAACCCCAATATACCAACCGCGCTGATAGCTGGTTCGAATCCCAATAAAAACTTTTATTTTTTTATTTTTTTATACATTTTATGATTGTAAGTATATTTATTATATAATTTTATTTTCAGAAAATACGTATTTAGTTAAAAAATTTTCCGAAAATTAATGTTCAGAAATCATTTGTGGCATTTTTAATGTGTTTGTGTGTGTTTTATTCTTTTATTATTTTAATTTTTGGCACTGTTTTAATAAAAATGTTTGAGAAGTAGTAAGTATAAATTAGTTTAATATTTAAATAAAATATAAATAAAAAGTATATTAATTTCGTTTAAATCATATAATAGAAGTATAACTTCTTACGTGCGTACAAAGTACACACACATTCTTTTTTTATTTATTAATTTTCAAATTTTTTGCTACATTGGGAACGCTATTAAAATAATAAATTATCAAAAGTCACTTCAAATGTCTCATTAAATAATATGTCCTATGTATGTTTTTTTAGACAGTTGATGTATTATTGTACTGTAATATTAAATAATGATCTCATTACTTTTATATCAAAGAGATAATTTTACACAAAAATAACAATACGGTATTTCACTATCACGTGATGAGAGTACCCGTTGTAAACCTTGAAAATAGTGATCATGTATATTTACGATATTACACAGACATCATTTTATTACCTACTTAATTGGTTGTATATAGTCAAATAATTTATATTACATACTATAAACTTAATATAATATACCTATATACAAAGTATACATAAACTTAATATGTGTCTAAATTTCAATAAATTCAATTAACGTACATCTGTGAAAAGTTTAGAACACCTCGATAAGTCGGATTAATCGGGACCGCGGCCGTTCCGGATTATCGAAACTCCGGGTTAGCCGGAGAATATGGTTAAAATTAATAAACTACGGTATACTTACAGATACACTCGATTATAATTTTGCAAAAACATGAAATACATATGCACAGTACATCTAAATTACGTACATTTGTGTACAGTATTGTTTATTTCTTGGTAGAAAACTCAAAGTGAAAAAATATTTGTTTTGCCTCATGAACATCGGTCCGGGTTAGCCGGACTTCCGGGTTATCGGAGGCCGAACCCCGATAAGTCGGCCTCCGATAACCTGGAAGTCCGGCTAACCCGGACCGATTTTCATCAGACAAAACAAATATTTTTTCACTTTGACTGAGTTTTCTACCAAGAAATAAACAATACTGTACACAACTGTACAGTGGCGTAACAAACTCCGTCGGGCCCCCCCGCAGAATTTGAAATGGGGCCCCTTTTAACACGGGAGCAGTCGCCCCGTTAGAAAAAATCCAACTTTTTATAATTTTCCGTGATAATTTAATGAAAAATTTTGCAACATAACTTTCCACTTGTAAGTGCCTCGAAGAAGATTGTAGTAATGCGTAGGATTTTTTTTTAAATTTTTTTTAATTTCATTTTTTTTTGTGGAATTTATGGCTTTGGTGGGAACCAATTAGTTTTAAAATTGTTAGAAATAGATATTTTTAACATAACAAGCAAACAAAAATATTATAAAATTAAAATTTGTTTTAAATTCGTATTGTTAGATTTTGTTCTACGCGCGACTGCTTACGTGACAGAAGTGAGCGCGAGCGACTGCTCCCGCGTTAAACAATTATAGGTCTGGATCCCGCGTATGAAAAAGAAGTTGATTAATAGCAAGCTGAAAATTTGTTAATAGCTTAAGGGTGTCTAGTCGGATAAACTTTGATATATGGGAACACTGTAACAGGGGCAGTTTTAATTGTGGAACAGGTTAAAAATTTGGAACGGTCAGACCACGAAAACGGCACATTTATTTTGTCCGACAGAACAGACTTAAACTCTCCGAACAGAGATTAAACTCTGATGCAAATATCAGACTGCTATTTATCACCTGTCATAATTCCTGTCATTTGACATATTCTACATGTTCCACTCATTAAAACGTCCATTTGGTGATAAATAGCAGTCTGATTTTTGCAGAGTTTAATCTCTGTTCGGAGAGTTTAAGTCTGTTCTGTCGGACAAAATACATGTTTAGAGAGAAATTCATATTTTTCGACATACCTCGTATAAAGTTGGTAAAATGTGACATATTACGATTGAATCTTCGTTTTGAGATAATGCAGAGCTTTTTATAAAGAATCTGATAAGAATTTTATAAAGAATTTTTTCGTAAAATTAAAAAATTAATAATAAAATTGTTATTATAATTGTAATAAAATGATATGTTGGTTATCGGTAATTTGAGAAATATTTGGAAAAATTAATTTTTTATTTACAAGGATGTAAATACATATTAAAATTAAAATCGTATATTGTTAAATATAAAAGTACTTTATCGTTGAGTTAAATTCCTATTTTTTGACTTACCTCGTATAAAATTGATAAGCTTTGATATCTGATGGTTTATCTGGCTTATTTTGTATCTCAGATTTAAGAGCATTTCATGAAGAATAACTTTTTTCGTAAAATTGATAATAAAAATGTTTCCCATATGGTTCGAAGCCACGCAGACATACTTTATAAGTGCTCAAAAAAATTTATTTAAAATTTTCAAATTGTAATGTCTGACAGGGCCGTAACTACCATTGGGGCAACCGGGGCAGTGCCTCGGGGCCCCCGTCCAAGGGTGCCCCGCGATTGTAATCGCGTTATACTGCCTATAGGCAATATAACGCGATTAAAAACCTACATTATAGCCGAAGAATGTAGGTAACATTATATGTAGTATATTTTTTATGAAAACAGAAAATATGTTATATTGATGGTAAATATTTAGCTTAAAATAATGTGATTTCAAATTTTTTTTGTGTTGGTCAACTAAAATAGCAATATGTAGGTAGGTACAGGAAACTTCAGTCATGGAGTACATTAAAATGCGTTTCCAAGTGGTTAAATATCAATTTTCCCGGACTCCTTCTGCTGGGTGATTAAACCCAGACCCCCCGGTAGGGGGTCCCAGATCACGTTTGCCCCGGGGCCCCCAACATCGTACTTATGGCCCTGATTTACTGACATATTCGAATTCAGCATAATCAAAAAGCAAATAGAAACATTTTTGAACAAAGTTAAATGATGAATTCACCGATATCTTTTAAAATTATTTAATATAAAACAGTTTTATTGTTTAAAGAATTAATAAACAATTAGAGGCATCTGTGATATGAGTAGAACTTTTCACTTTAAGATAAGATATATAAACTAACAAAAAATGTTTTAGAAAAATATAAGCTTATTTGAGTTTTTCCGAAACCGAAACTATGCAAGTTTTTCTACATTGACTCCTCTAAAGCGTAAGTGTTATAATTTCCTTATCTTACCGTTTATCTGTTGAGAGATTGTCCAATGATTACACAAGAAAAGTCGTCAATAATTGTTAAATAAATGCGTACCAAACTGATGCAACTATAACCGTAAAACAACACAAATATAAATAACATTCAATGCAAACAACCAATATGAAATTACTGGCGATAATATTGTATCGAAATACTAAAAGTAGGTAAAGAACAGAGAGAAAGAAAACCCATTTTTAGATTTAAAAATATTGTTCTTAAATTCGGCAAATTGCAATTCTAATATCTTTCAATAGTCACGTACAAAGCATTATATAGTTTGTTGTCGCTGTCATAAAATTTCGGTAGGCCGGAAGGGATTAAGTTTCTAGATATTATGAGATGATTCACTTTCACTTGGCAAATACATCTAGTTAGAAATTTTTACGTTTTTAAATTTAAACAGACAACGTAAAAATAATATAAGAATAACAGATTTTTACATAATATCAGATGACAAGATGGGGCCCTTAAGCGATTGGGGCCCCCCGCAAGCTTCATGCTGCGGGGCCCTCTGTTACGCCCCTGCAACTGTAGGTAATTTAGATGTACTGTGCCTATTCGTATGTATTTCATGTTTTTGCAAAATTATAATCGAGTGTATCTGTAAGTATACCGTATTTTATTAATTTTTACCATATTCTCCGGCTAACCCGGATTTTCGATAATCCGGAACGGCCGCGGTCCCGATTAATCCGACTTATCGAGGTTCCACTGTACAGTAATGAGCGTGCTAATAACCGGCAGAATAATATAACGCAAAAGATGGAAAACATAATACATTTACATTGCCAAGTAAAGAGAGATGAAACTAGTAAAGGTAGAAGTTATCTGTAAAAACGTATAAATTAACATTACATTACATACATAGTTTCCCACCTTTAGACGTATGGAAGGAATATGACAACTGTCACTGTGACAGGAGAATTTTATAAAATGAAGAGTGGAGATATAGAACGGGCTAAGTGACAAAAATACACAACCGAAAAAATGAGTTTTTATCAGGAAACGGAACGCTATACTTGTGATGGACACTATCTGTTGAATTTATTTAGAACTGTTTCCAATGCAACTGTCACTTGGCCCATCTTCTTCTTTACGTGCCATCTCCGCGACGGAGGTTGGCAATCATCATGGCTATTCTGATCTTAGAGGCTGCTGCTCTGAATAGTTCGGTTGATAACCATCCGTACCATTCCGTCAAGTTACGCAACCATGAGATTCTTCTTCTTCCTACACTTCTCTTGCCCTGGATTTTCCCCTGTATAATTAATTGAAGTATGTTGTATCTCTCATTACGCATAACATGCCCCAGGTATTGCAGCTTTCGTGTCTTGATGGTTTCCAATATTTCCAGTCTTTTGTTGACTCTTCTCAAGACTTCGTTGTTTGTTACATGCTCGGTCCATGATATCTTCAGGATTCTTCTATACACCCACAGTTCAAATGCTTCCACCTTTTTAGTAGTCGACGCGTTAAGTGTCCATGCTTCTATCCCGTAAAGCAGAGTCGAGAAAATATAACACCTTGCCAGCCTAACTCTTAAGTCTAATTTCAGTTCTCTTGCACAAAGTACCTTTCTCATTTTATTGAAAATTTTTCTTGCTTTCTCTATTCGAACTTTGATTTCTTTGGAGTAATCGTTTGTGTGATTAATTATTGTGCCAAAATAGTTGTAGTTTTCAACTTGTTCTTAAGTTTTACCCTTAATTGTCAGGCTTTCATCATTATTTTGAGTCTTTGATATCCTCATAAATTTAGTTTTCTTGATGTTTATTGATAATCCATATTGTTCTCCATACTCAACTATCTTGTTCATTAGCTTTTGGAGGTCTCGAAGGTTGTCTGTTATTATGATAGTATCGTTTGCATAATATCTAATGTTGTTAATTAGCGTTCCATTTACCTTTATTCCTGCTGCTTCTTCCTCAAGAGCTCTTTTCATAATTTCTTCAGAGTATGCATTGAATAGTAGTGGTAACAATACACACCCCTGTCTCACTCCTCTTTTAATTTCGAACTCTTCTGATGTGTGTTCGTTAATGCGTATGTGTGCCTGTTGTTTATAATATAGATTTGTTATAATTAGTATTGTAATTGTTTTGCTTTGAGGACGTCCATTAGCTGTTTGTGGCGGACTTTATCGAAAGCCTTTTTGTAATCTATGAAACAGACGTACATATCCTGGTTTACGTCCGAGCATCTCTGGATTAGTACGTTGAATGCAAAGGAATTGCTACGGAATCCAAATTGGGTTTCTTCAATATCCATATCAACTGTTTGGTAAATGCGTTTATGCATGATCTTAAGTGTGTGAGACATCAGGCTTATGGTGCGGTGGTCGGTGCATTCTCTAGCATTTTTTCTGGGAGACAAATAAAAGTTGAGGTCAACCATTCATTGGTTATGTCACCCGACTGATAAATTTCATTAACTCAGAATACAGGTTAACGGCCTTGTTGCATAGACCATTAAAATGGAAAAAAGAGAAATATTAATTTTTTGTCACTTGGCCCATTATATTTATATCTTCAAATACTCCCGTCACAGATGTCTAAGGGTGGGAAACTATGTAGGTAATGTAATGTTAATTTATACGTTTATACCGATAATTTTTACCTCTACTAGTTTTATCTCTCTTTACTTCGCAATGTATTATATTTTCGATCTTTTGCGTTATTCTGCCGGTTATTAGCGCGCTCATTACTGTATACCATTTTGGATTTATTATTTTTTCAATGTATCCTACATATTAGCCAAAAATTTGTACAGCTTAATACTGGCAGGGATCAAAATTCAAAACAGAAGTTACTGGCAAAAGGTCCAAAACAGTACTCGTATTTGCAAGGAATGGTCGCATTCAGTAGACGAAAAAGTGAGGGAGCAGTTCCCGATGGAGCGGTAACAGTTATACTTCGACTTGTGAACGTGTGCTCCCTAAAGTCGTGACAGCCTATCACTTTCTGTTATATGTGAGGTTACATACTTGCCTCTGCACAATAAATTATTTTTTACTTTATAATCATGGTCAAAGACCATGGATTGTTTACCGTCTGCGCGATTTTCCAAATGATATTTAGTGCTTGACGCCATCTTTCAACAAGTCTATTGACAAATTCACAAAAATAGCATACGTTGGACGGAGGTAGCGGAATTAATCAGTTCACTGTCATGGCGACCGTTCCGTAACACGTTCCGCAAGTAGCGCCAGAAAGCAATGCGATAAACTTTTTTGTACTAATATATGAACATTATTATTATTTAATGTACAGTATCCTTGGACCACGAATTAGCAAGACATTCTTCAACACCAATAACTGGATAAGCATCTTGTTATTGTTGTTGGCACAGAGCTTTGTTGAAGATCAATATCGGTTTCGTCTTTCGTCAAGCCACTCGTCGTCATGATTTTTGCGCACTACCAAGAGAATCTGCAATCTGCGTACGAACATTTTGCATCTCTAGACTATTATTGCTCGGATTCAGTTGCGTGTGACAAAGAATTCACATGTGCCTTATCTTTTTTCTTTGTACAGAAGTACAATGCACACGATCGATCGTTCTGCAGGCTAGGGCAATAACTGCAGGTCATAAATAAATTTGAAGAAGCCTTCATACGTTGGAGTGATTTCAAGAGACTTACGCAGAAGAAATGAAGCAAACGTCTTACCATCATGCTATTGAGGCTTTGGAATATATAGGCCACTGGACGACTGCAAAATCACACGATCATCAAACTTCACCACCTGGTGATTTCGCGTTCGATTTGATTTTGTATGCGTTTGACAAAAAAATAAATACACGTGATATATAACTACACCACCCCCCTTCCCCTTGTGATATTTCGTGATTTTTATGTACTATGGTTAAATAAATATTTAAATTTTTTCAGAGATTTTTTATTATTACTTAAAAAATTCCATGGAATATTTATGATAAGGAAATTAAAGAAAGAGCATGAGCAATAAGGCAAGATAAATATCTGTAAGAGCGAATACTGTAATCTGTAAGAGCCGAGGTTCCAGATTTGAACTTAACTTTAGAAGAGACTATTAAGGGTTGTAAGACTTTTAACTATTTAACTTTTAACTATTTAGGGTCGATGAAAAGCCGAGTTGGTACTTGTATGAAAGATATACAAATGACAATAGCATGAGGAGAACAAGCCACAAAAGCACATCATGGAGTGATACGGAACAACACTCTAACCCAGAGGTTCCCAACCAGTTTGCCGCGGTACACTGGTGTGCCCTGAAGTCCCTGTAGGTGTGCCGCGAAATTTTACCGTTTTTACTAGTATTTACTTTTTTAATTCGCCGTGATAATAACTTTTACCAACTATTTTTCATTGAATAAAACTTGTGTTCTGCGGTTGTCTGCTGCTTCAATAGCTCAACACTCAACCAGCAGAATGCGGTAGCAGCAGTATATTATGCAGATGTGGGTTAGTTCAACACATTATTGCTTGTGCCGATAGCGTTTGAAGACACTCGATTTCTAATTAGGAGTAAATTACCTAGTGCTAGTGCGAGTTCAAGTGAACACAATGAATATCTGACTGATGAAGAAAACATTTCGAAGTATATAGCTGCGAAACGCAAACTTTTTTTGAAAAGTCTTAGTAAGCTGAATGACAATATCAAAAAGTATTTTCCTTCTCTCGATACGTCATCAATGGACTGGGTGCGAAATCCATACATCGAGTCGGCTTATGACCCGGCCTTGTTCACTACTGATGAAGAGGGTGAACTGATAGATATAAATAACGACCGTGGACTTAGACTTAAGTACAGTAAGCTAGTTGAAGAAGCAGAGGCTCAGTCAAAACTGAAGAAAATCAAATTAATGTAGATGTCGCATCATTTTGGATTCCCCTCTTCAATGAATATCCACTGGTCACAAAGAAAGTTATGCATGCAATAATACCGTTTTCAACTTCTTATATCTGTGAATCTGGTTTCTTGTCGGTGAACGCCATCAAGTACAAAAATCGTTCACAGCTAAAACCTTTAGAGGACGACTTGGCAGTGTCCTTGTCTACAATACGTCCTAGAAAGTTTTTACGACATTCTGTTTTATACTCCATAATTTTTTGTTATCAACTCGTCCCTTTTAACACAAAATATATGTTTGTAAGTGCATTAAAATTTTGTTTTCTTAATTTTCCTAATTTAGTTTCTATAATCATTAACTCAATGAATTATGTTTTAAATTATATTTTAAAAAAAAGTAACATAGTAAAAAATCACATAATACATGATTATACCATAGAGATTATTTACCCAAGTGTGCCGTAACTGAACGAGTTTTTAAGTTAATGTGCCTCAAGCTAAAAAAGGTTGGGCACCGCTGCTCTAACCTCTAACCAAAGAAAACAAAAAAGGATCTTTCAGAGCACACTGCTGAATATTACCATTATATGGAGTAGAAGTATGACTAATTTCAACAACAATACGAAATAAAATAAAAACCGTTGAATTGGACTTGACAAGCTGTCTACATATCACCAGAGAGGATAGAATAAGAATAGAAGAAGCACGATAAAGAATTCTCAATTATAAAAAAGTTGGAAAACAGAGCCCTGTAGTGGTACGGGCATGTACAAAGAATGCCAGAGCACAGGTGGCCGAAAGGAATATTGGACTGGGACCCGCCGGGAAGAAGATGGAGAGGAAGACCTACGATGAGATGGAAAACGTATATAGGAAATGCTATGATAGATAGAGACCTCACAAAAGGTGACTGGGAGAATAGAGTGCTGTGGAGGATGAACGGCGAACTTATAATGGGAACAAACCTTAAGGAAGGAATGGGGAAGAAGAAGACTTAAAAAAATTATATAATCTATAACAGTTTTTCATGAATATTAAAGAATTTGTTCAAATGAATAAAATAATGAATAAAAAATTTATAATATAAAAACGAGATTAGTTACTTGCCAAGTAAGCAATTTTTTCAATTTAAAACTTGTTTTTAAACAATATAAATTTTCGTTCTTTATAATATTTCAGACCCTGCCTCGGGCTAATTTATCTTTGGTTCTGCGAACGGTTAGTTCCTTCCCAGCAATATTTTTTTAATGGGATAAAATTCTTGTTACTCTAATACCTTTTTAATGATTATCTCTCTCTTTGGACTGCCTATATAATTTCAGTTAATATGTTGACCCCAAAATATCATTTTAGTATATTACAGTGCAGCGGTGTAGAACATAACTTTAGTAACATAGTAGTAACTTTAGTACTTAATAACCCAAGTATTGAAGTTTTCGAATTTTGTAAATAAAGCTTGTCATGCACGGAGAGCCATAGTATAATAAATATTATAGCTAAATAATGAAACAATATACAGTGAGGACGTTTGAGTTGGAATAAATTAATTTTCTCGAGAATGGGTAATTTTGGAGAGGAATCCCAAAACAGGTCGATTTTTATTTTTATATTATGATTTTTTGCTATATACCTACATCATACTAGTGATGTTATCCATCTGGGCGTGATGACGTAATCGATGATTTTTTTAAATGACAGTAGGAGTCGTGTGAGGGCTCATTTGAAAGATTATTTAATTCTCTATTTAGTAGTATAATCATTAACATAATTATTTATACAGGGTGGCCAAAAAATAATTTTTGAATTAAATAAATTGATTCAAAAAGAAGAATATAAATATTGTAATGTATTTAATTAAAAATACATTTTTGCTACGAGCGTGCAAAAATGTCTAATTTCGCGCACGCATTTTAGTTTAGAAAGTTTCACTTTTCCGCACGCGTGTTACTCTTCCGCACGCGTGTTATTTTTCCGCACGCGGTTTTTACTTTTCCGCACGCGTGTTAATTTAGATATGTTAATATGGCCTTAAAGTAATTATAATACATGCAATAAACTAATATTTAGATATTATTTACTAATTTATTTCAAATATATCTTATTGTGTTCCTGTTTTAATGAAATTAACGCGACAATTCGATGAAATTAAATTATTTTGACATAATATTCGAAAGTCAAATCGGTAGAAAATAACAGTCGTTTTGAATCATCGTCATGGAAATTAAGATCGTCGTCATGCTAACTAATTATATTGAAAGTTTGGTTTTGACAACCTTGTCAAAGAATTAATTTGTGTGTGTATTTTCATATTAATTAAATTAATTGATTAAGATTTGGTAATTTTTTAAAGACTCTTAGAAAAAATATTGTTCCTAACTCTTGCAGAAAGTCTCTTTTCCGCACTCGACTGCTTGCCGAACTCCCGCTTCGCGTCGTTCGGCAAACTGCAGTCGCGTGCGGAAAAGAATGACTTTCTGCACTTGTTAGGAAAACAACTATTACTGCTATCAGAAAACAGAAAAAAATGTTTATTTGACAAATAAACATTGCTTTTCGCTTATAGAAATAGAAATAATGCTTTATTTTCAATGAAAATTTTTACAATTTTATGGACAAAGCTTACGTACAGTCAAAAAAAAAATAATATGAATAACAAAAATAACGAATACAATTTAGTAAAATTAGATAAATCGGAAATAGACGAAGGTAAACAAATCAGAGGAACAGATAAGTACGAGTATTTAGGTTTTATAATATCAAACAAAGGAACAACTGAGGAAGATATAAAAAATAGACTAGGACAAACAAGAGACTGCATACGAAAATTGAACCCGATACTGTGGGATAAGAACATCAGCATAAAAACAAAAAGAGGAATATATAATACCATGACAAGAAGTATCCTCACTTGTGGGTGTGAAAATTGGACAATAAATAAGAAAACCAAAAATAAAATAAGAGCGACAGAGATGGAATTCCTAAGGAGAAGCTGCAGAGTAACAAGGAGAAATAGAATAAATAACATAGGGATTAAGAGAAGAATGGGAGTGAACTCAGACATAATAGACTACATCGAACAGAAGAGATTAACCTGGTACGGACATGTCAGAAGAGCAGACCAAAATCGGTGGATAAACCGAATAACAGAGTGGAGCCCGATAGGAAAAAGGAAGACCACGAAGATCCTTCAGATATGAAGTAGACGAAGCAATGGAGAGAAGAAATCTACAGAAAGGGGACTGGCAAGACAGAAAGAGCTGGAGAGAACGGTTGAGTGAAGGAATACAGTGAAAACTGTGGAAATCCTTAGTATATAAATATAGATAAATCGTCAATATACAGTATATAAGATATAAAAGCAAAGACAAAAACAATTTATTGCAAAACTGATATAAATTGCAAATTGAACATACAACAAATAAAATACAACATTAGGAACTAATAAGTTCAAGCTGCTGCATATAAAACCCAATTTTCTTAGTTATTCATTAAGAAATTCTTCTATTGAATAATATGGTCTTTTAGATAGGGCTTTTGTCATTTTACGGAACTTTGGAAAATATGTTGCAGATTTAAGTTGTAAAGGGAGACGGCGGTATAGTTTTTTGCGGAATATAGGTAATATAGATTTCTTTACTAACTCAGTAGACGGGATCGGTAAATAAATATCAAAGATTGAATTTCTGGTGGAGTAAAGATGATTAGGCCTTGCTGGAAAGACATGAAGGTGTTTATTAATTAAGCAAACCGTTTCTAAAATATAAATAGATGGAAGTGTTAAAATTCAGTGATCTCTGAAGTAACTTCTACATGGTGTAGATCTTCTGAGGCCAAACAGATATCTTATTGCTCTTTTTCGCAATTTAAAAATATGTAATATCAGATTGAGCAGCTGTACTAGAACCCCAAAAAGGAAGACTATATCGAAGATGAGACTTGAACAACGAAAAATATTTTATTTTAGAAGATGCTAATTTGATTTTCCTTGATACAGATCTTATTGCGTAGCAAGCTGAGGCGAGTTTGTTACTTAACAAATCGATATGAAGGAACCATTTGAGGTTGCTGTCTAAAAACATACCAAGAAATTTTACAGAATCAACGGAACTGATCTAGCTGTTATTTAGAAGCGCTCCTTTATAGGATAATCTTGCTGTCTTATCCACGTTAAAAGAGAGTAAATTAGAGTCAGACCAGGTTTTTATCTTAAGTAGATCCGAAGTTATAGTTGCATGAAGAGTTGCAATAGTTGAGTTGCTCCAACTGATACTGGTATCATCAGCAAAAAGAAAAATTTTTCCATCGAGTTTTAAATTAGTGATGCCATTTATAAAGATAAGAAAAAGTAGAGGACCCAATACTGAGCCTTGTGGTACACCAGTGTACATGAGTGAAAATTTAGATTGTATGGATAATAGAGGCATAAGAATAGAACAAAAACTAAATGAAGTGCAAAATGATTTACAGCTCATGAAACTGGAAATCGCAGAATTAAAAGCTGAAAATATAGCATTAAAATCAGAAAATAAAGTACACGAAAAAAGAATAGAAGATCTAGAAAGAGAGGTAAGAAAGAAAAATATTATAGTATATGGTATAACAGAGAAAGAAGGTGAACAAGAAAATGATATGATAAAAAGTATACAAAATATGGCAATTTAAAAGCGGTTCCAAAAGAACAGAAATATTGAACCAATCGAAAAGACTAAAAGGAACAGACATTTACCTAAGTGAAGATTATTCCAAGGAGATACAAGACCAGAGAAAAATACTGAAACAACACTTAAAGGAAGCAAGAGAAAGGGGTCAGAAGGCATCGCTAAGTTATAATAAGCTAAAAATAAACGACAAAACATATACTGTGGAAAGCTTAGGATACAAGAGGACACAAAGCGAAATGATGAATACTAAAACACCTCAAGGAAAACCCAGAGGAAGAACATATACTGAAAGATCACCAGGAGATGACGAAAATGAATCAGAAAATATGGCGAAAATAACCAAGACCGCAAATAATTCCGGCACAAAGCCAAAAAACTGAGATTGTATGTAAAAGTAGCACATAGTAAAGAACAAACGACTAGTATCACTAAAACATACCGGCAAACGAATATGGAAAACGCATTTATGGAATGTAAAGAGACTGTAAAGAAAATGGGTGAAAACCTGAAGACGAAACTAGCACGGAAAAAGAACAACGAATCAAACATAAGAAAAAGAGATAGAAAAAGAAAAACCAAGAAGAAAAATAGAGTAAAAGTAGGAACCTGGAACGTTCAAACATTATTGAGACCAGGAAAAATGGAAGAGGTAGCAAGAGAAATGCAAAGATACAGAAGAGACATACTAGCACTACAAGAAGTACGATGGAAAGGAGAAGGAAATATCAAAAAGAAAAACTACACAATATACTACTCGGGAGAAAACAAGCAAGGAAAAAACGGTACAGCATTCATGGTTAACAGTCAGATTAGGGACAAAGTTATAGAATTTAAAGCGATAAATGGACGGTATGTCGTATATAAAAATAGAAAACAAACAAGCCAATATGACAATCATAAACATATATGCACCCACAGAAAATGCACCAGAAAATGATAAAATTGAATTGTATGAACAACTGGAAGAATTATATGAAAGATTACCCAGAAATGATATAGTACTAATGGTTGGTGACTTCACTGCAAAAGTAGGCAAAGAAAACCAGTATAAGGAAGTAGCAGGGAAAGAAACTATTCATGACGTGACAAACGATAACGGAAGAAAATTATGCCAACTAGCAGCAATAACAAACAGTTACATTATAAGTACAAACTTCATACACAGAAGAGAGCATAAAGTAACATGGTTGATACCTGGCACAACAGATGGCAATCAGATAGATCACATACTAATCCAAAAAATGGAAAGCAATAATGCACGATGTCAGATCATATAGAGGAGCAAACGCGGACACAGACCATTTTCTAGTAATAGGAGAAATCAAAATGAAGATAATTAAAGCAAAGAGAACAAGACAAAACAAAAGAAGATGGAATCTGGCGAAGATAAAAGTACAGGAACTAAGAGAACAATATGAGACAACCCTAAAGGAAAACCTAACACAAGCAAATAACACAGAGGACATATGGAAAAATATAAAAGAATCCATTTTGAATTCAGCTGAAGAGGTGCTAGGACAGAGGGAAATAAAAAGAAGGAAAGAGTGGTTTGATGCAGAATGCGAAAACAAAATCAAACAGAAAACCAAGCAAGAGATAAATGGATATCAACTAAAGAAGTGCATCATCGAAACGAATATAAGGGAAAAAAGAAAACAGCCGATAATTGTTGCAAGAACAAAAAAAAACTGTGGATCGAAGAGCTGTTAAAAGAACTAGAAATGAATAGTAAATACAGCGCCAAACTATTTGGATACCTAAAAGCTCAACAAAGAAAAGGCACATCAGTAGTTAAAATTGACAATAGATCATGGGAAACACACTTCACAGAACTATATAGATGCAAAGAAAGCCCGAAAGAGGAGGTAGGCGCAATGGAAGACATTAGAGATAATGAAATAGGGATGCCAACATATGATGAATATTTAGCCATCATCAAAAAATTAAACAGAAAAGAACACCAGGCCCAGATGAAATTCCCAATGAGCTAATTAAAAACGGAGGGGAAAAGTTATTAACAAGCATCTATAACCTAATAGTTAGAATATGGGAAGCAGAAGAAATGCCCGAGGATTGGAAACAAGGCAGAATTATACCAATATTTAAGAAAGGAGAAGTAACAAACTGTAACAATTATAGAGCAATATCTCTACTCAGTACAACATATAAAATTCTAACAGCCCTCATCAAACAAAAACTCAATTAATTCACAAAAAAAATTGGGGACTACCAGCAAGGATTCAGAGAAGGCAGATCCACTACAGATGCGATCCACATAGTTACACAAACAATCGAAAAATGCCACGAACACAACATAGAACTCCACATCCTCTTCGTAGACTTCAGACAAGCCTTTGACTGTATTGGAAGAAATAAATTATTTATTGAAATGAAAAATCAAGATATACCAGCAAAATTAATCAGATTAACAAAAATGACCATGGATGGAGCTCGAGCTAAAGTAACAACAGAAGAAGGTAGCACAAAATCAATTGCAATAGAAACAGGAGTGCGACAAGGCGACTCCCTGTCAACCACATTATTCAACATAGAACTAGAAGGAACAGTCAAGGCCAGCAAAATTAAAGGAACTATAGCGTTTGCTATAGCTCACTCCTCAACACAAATAGTTGCATATGCAAATGATTTAGTTTTTATGGGAAGAAACAAGGAAAGATTAAAAGAAGCAGTAACAATCCTGGCAAAAGAAGCACGGAAAAGAGGTCTAGAAATTAACGAAGGAAAAACAAAATATCTACTCTGCTCTAGAAGAGAAGATAACAGGATGAGAGAAATCCAAATATAAAACTACACTTTTGAAAGAGTCCAACATTTTAAATATTTGGGAGTAATAGTGAATGGCCAAAACAAGAGAAGTGAAAAAGTAACGGAACGAATACTAACAGGCAACAAAACATACTGGAGATATCATAGGCTTATGAAGGACAAGAACTTATCCAGAAATACAAAACTGAAAATATACAGAGTTGCAATCAGACCAGTAGTTACGTACGCAGCTGAGACAATGTGCCCCACGGAAAAAGATGAAGAAAAATTGAGAATATTCGCAAGGAAAATCCTCAGACGCATTATGGGCCCGATAAGAATGGACAACGGAGAAATGAGAAGAAGAATGAACCATGAACTAAGAGACATAATGAAGGGAGAAGATATAGTTAGATTTATTAAATCACAGAGGCTGAGATGGCTGGGACACATAGAAAGAAGGAAAAACGATCTACTGATTAAGAAGATCACCGGATGGAAACCGGCAACTGAAAGTCCAAGAGGAAGACCCAGAGAGAGATAGGAGGACCAGGTCATGAGAGATATCAAAATTCTGGAAGTGAGAAACTGGAGGGAACTATGCACGTATCGAAATGAGTGGAAGAAAATTGTAACGAAAGCCAAGTCACACAACAAACTTTGACAACATACAAGTGGAATGCGGAGTGATTCACTGCAATAAGCGAATCTGAGAGTTTTAAGTAAGAGCGGCAAACATTCCACCCGGAATGAAAAGCCCTGATGATGATGAGATCCGAAGTTATAGTTGTATGAAGAGTTGCAATAGTTGAGTTGCTCCAAGTGATACTGGTATCATCAGCAAAAAGAAAAATTTTTCCATCGAGTTTTAAATTAGTGATGTCATTTATAAAGATAAGAAAAAGTAGAGGACCCAATACTGAGCCTTGTGGTACACCACATACAATGCTTTTGAGACTAGAGTGAGTATCATTTGCTCTAACCGACTAAACTGGTAAGAGGCAGGTGGGTGGCAGCTTTAACATTGAATTGAATCTAGGCGAAAAACATTATTTATTTATCAATTAAACATTTTTTTCTGTTTTCTGAGAGCAGTAAAATGTATTTTGGATTAAATAAATTACAATACATTCTTCTTTTTGCATTTTAATGATTATATTACTGAATAGAGAATTAAAAAACTTTTCAAATGAGCTATCACACGACCCCTATTCTTATTTAAAAAATTATCGATTACGTCATCACGCCCAGATGGATGACGTTACTAGTATGACAGATATGCCAAAAAATCATAATTTAAAAATAAAAATCGACCTGTTTTGAGATTTCTCTCCAAAATTGTCCGTTTTCTAGAAAATTAATTTATTCCAACCCAAACGTCCTCACTGTACAATATTATAGTAAGTACACCCACAGACGGTATCAGATATATTTCACAATAATAATATATAATGTAATATATAATGTGTTTAGTATGTCGTAAACAGACAATGGCGGAAAGTACCTAGTGTTAATTTCTTGTTAGATTTTATTGACAGTCTGAGGATGATTGTGTGCTTCATTTTGCCCTTTTAACAAAGGAGAACTAAAAACAACACTCCGCATTTCGTTTTGGTAAACTGAAAAGTGATAAGAATAGCGGGGAACAAAATATGTCATAATATAAATGTAAAATATCGCTCGCTCAACGATTCATAGTCGAGATATACTACAATATATCGCATGACCCCTAATCTCATTTAAAAAAATATTCGCTTACGTCATCATGCCCAGACGGATGACGTCACTAGTTTGATACATATGCGAAAAAATCATAATTTAAAAATAAAAATTGATCTGTTTCGGGATTTATTGTCAAAATTGGTCAGTAACGAAATAATGAACTTACTCCGTTTGGCTTTGCCACACTGTACATTTAATTACCTATAACTTACTTTGAATTAATATAAAAGGTTTTTAAAGTACCGAATTTATTCGATTTTTTATTAGCTTCAATCTTTGTAATGACAACTTTTTCGCAAAAGCTTATAGTTTTTAAGTTGTTATTTATGAAAAACCACTTTAAAATATGCATTTCTTTCACGAAAAAATTTTTCAAATATTTTATCTTCAATAACTCAAAAAGTATTGATTTATTTTAAAAATTTTATATAACATTTTGCTAAAAAATATATCGATTTCTGGGATTTTTTATTAAGATAATTTCCACCCACGAGAATGGATGGCATAAACCCCCAGGGTAAAAACGCAAGTTCGCACCAGGGTAAAAACGCAAGTTCGCACCGTGTCACTTTTGTTTCTTAAGGTAACCTCTAGCTACTCACCAATTTTTTTTAAAATCGATAGAGGTTCAACGAAATCGGAGAGGAAAACCTTCGGTGACTGTAATATATAATATTATATCAAATTTATTTTTGTGTAATCCATCTTAGCCGTACCTACATACACAATTATAGTGTACTTTTCCATTTAATATGACTAATATTACCAATCATTAATAAATCTTAAAAATGTTTAAATGGTAATAAAATTATTAAAAAATATTTTTATAAAATAATTTGTATAATTCCGCTATTTATATTAATATTTTCTATTTACGCAAAACTTTTATATTGTTTACAAAGAAAATGATCGCAGTTGGGTGTTAGGCCTGGATCTCGCGTATCAAAGAACAGTTCATTAATAGCAAGCTAATGTATTTTGTCGGACAGAAGTTCCAATTGATTTGTTACCATTTCATTAAACTCTCATGGAAAAATCAGACTGCTATTTATCACCAATATAATGCCTGTCATTTGACATGTTCTACGTATCGGACTTATTAAAACATCCAACGTATTTGTCATTCTACCGCATACTTTTAAGTGATACGGACGTGTCTAGTAACCGTATTTGGTTTAATAGCTTGTTAATTAGTTCTAGTTTTTTCTTTGTGTTTTGGTGATCGTTTAAAAATAAATACATAAATTGCGTGTTTTTAAATAAATATACCCCGTAATGGGGGATAAAAATCTAAAGACGTCCTCTTTGACGAAGGAAATTGATATGGACGTGTCTAGTGGAAATAGTGTATTGGAAACTAGTGGTGAAACAACTCAGGAAAAAGATGATTTGCAGTCCAAGGAAAAGTCTGTATTGAAGGTGTGAATTGTTCGTAAGGGGATTTTTCCACATTCTCTATTTCATTTGTTTGACATAATTATCAATAATTCAGTTATTCATGAGTTTAAGGAAGTAATTATTATTCCTATTCTCAAACCAGGTAAAAATTCCAACTTAGCAGATTCGTACAGACCCATTTCCCTTATGTCTTGTTTACTAAAAACATTAGAACGAATGATCAAACATAGACTAGAATGGTGGTTAGATAGGAATAACTTACTTCCAGAATTTCAATTTGGATACAAAAAAGGATGTGGTTCTATAGACGCTATTGCTACATTAGTAACAGACATTCAGGATACATTTACCAATAATACATATCTACCTATAATATATTTAGATATAGAAGGTGCATATAATAGTGTTTGTCTTGACATTCTAATGGAAAAAATGATCAGAAATTTTCACATACCAGCTGCATTAGCGAAAACCATACTCAACTTTTACACTTGCAGAAAAATTTATCTGAGATCTAATAATAATAAACTAATAGGTCCTCGATATAATAACCTAGGACTTCCACAGGGGTCAGTTTTAAGCCCTCTATTATTTAATCTGTATATAGCTGACTTGCACAATATTTCAATGGTAAATAACAGCTTAAATATAATACAATATGCTGATGATTTTCTGATATACTCATCTTCCAAATCATACGAAAAGTGCATACAAATTTTAGGAAAAATGGACGACTTCTCTAATAGCTGGTTCAAAGAAAATGGATTTGAAATAGCACCAAGCAAATCCAGTATATGTATTTTCACGAGACATAATCTCCCAAAAATAGACAAAATAACAGTAAGGAGTCGTGAGTATAATTTCTGTGCCTCAATTAAATATTTAGGGATGATTCTTGATCGTAAATTAACTTGGAAGCTACACATCGAATTCATATTAAACAGATGCAACAAGGGATTACATTTCCTTAAAGCAATTTCTAAAACTTGGTGGGGAGCCGATGTAGAAACGGCATTGCTTTTTTATCGATCGTACATAAGATCAATCCTCGATTATGGATGTGTTTTGTATGGTTCAGCAGCTAAGTATATCTTGGGAAAAATAGACGTGTTTCAAAATACAATATTACGTATTTGCCTGGGTACTATGAAGTCAACTCCAACCAATTCGTTGTATGTTGAAGCTCTTGAATTTCCATTGAGATATAGAAGAGAATATCTTAGTCAAAAATTTCTGATTAATATTTGTCATAGAAACCCCTTTCTCTACTCCAATATTAGCAAATCTTAATAATGCAGATTTAATAAATAAATATTGGATCCACAACAACTTTAGAAATCTCTTATATTGCGCTTACACCAACGCACATACATATAATAGCTCAAACTTTGAAGACTTTGATGCTTTTTTGCAAACTATTACGGTAATTAAACCAAGATACCATGTAAATACTGCAATCAGCTTCAATATTTTAAGTTTATTAGAAAACTGGCCAGAATCAACAGTTATTTACACAGATGCATCAAAGTGTTCTTTTGGCACTGGATGCGCTTTTTATATCCCCTCAAAAAGTATAGAAAACATGTTTGCACTGGATCATAATTTTTCAATTTTTACTGCTGAAGCCATAGCAATTTATGAAGCATTAAAGTATTTTAAGAATTCCAATGACAGCTCCGCAACAATTACGTCTGATTCTCTGTCGGTTCTTTTAGCCATTGAGACTATGTTTTTACCCAGTAAAAACACAAATATTTACATTCTTCTAACTAAAAAAATTATTTTTGAATTACACCATGAGCAAAGAATAGTTAGATTTTTTCGGATTAAAGCTCACATAGGGCTCGAGTATAATGAGCATGTAGATATATTAGCTAAGAAAGCCATTGATTCTGATGTGAAAACAGATTATAAGCTCTGCATTCCAGATGTGTTTATAAAAATCAAGAATGATCTAAACAAGCAGTGGAAACAAGAATATTATGAATATAGTCAACACTCCCACTCACAATATGCACTGATACAACCCACAATCCCGAGTGAATTTTGGTTTAAAAATTACTCTGTCCCACGTAGATACATTACATCTATTATCAGAATGAGATCTGGACATGCGTGTTATCCAGCCCATCTGGCAAAACTTAGAATTTTAAGTTCCAATTTATGCGAAGATTGTCAAAAAGAAGCAGATTTAAACCATATTTTCTTTGAATGTACAAAATATACATAACAAACTGATGACTTAATGACTTAATAAAAAATTTAATCAAACATAAAATCCTTCCTCCCTATAACATTTGCTACCTTTTGTCATTAAATAATAAAACCGTAAGTATATGACTATTTAACAGAATTTATTTCAAAAAGTAACCTTAACTTGTGAGCTCAGTTAAACTAGTAACCTTTGTTTTACCCCATTTGTTTAAACCTTCTTTCCGTGACCCAGTCTAGTTTGTGTATTAATTTAATGTCTTGATGGGTCCCTAGACGAGAAGCGAGTAACCATGTGTATTCCTTACTGATAATCAAATAGGTATTGTGATAATTACTTTCTTTTCTTTGCTTTAGGAAGAACTTAAAAAGTTGTGACTGGCTGAATGGCAAAAGCCTGTGCCAAAAAAACGTATTTGTCGGACAAACATTTTTTCAAATATTATCTAAAGTTTGCTATTAAATAAACTTAAAAACAACCTGCTAGTTTTCACAATCATAAACTTGTCAGGATGACACGTTCCACAATTAAAATCACATTCCACAATTAAAACCTTCCCTGTTCCAGTGTTCCCATACATCAAAGTTTGTTCAACCAGACACGGTTAAGCTATTAACAAATTTTCAGCTTGCTATTAATCAACTTTTTTTGGTACGCGGGATCCATGCCTATGTATAACATAACATCTTATCGATTTCTTATTTCGCATTAATTTGATATTGATTTGCAGGAATCGATAGCAAATTCCAGTAGCGTGGTAAAACCTTTGTATTACATAGGTAAAGTAATAAAATATATTTAGATGGTAGTTCTCGCCAGTGGCGCACACCGCCCTACATGCGACAACTATATTACGCGAATTTTTCGATTCTGTCAACTTGACTGAATTGAAAAATTGGCTAAATCCCGTCTCAAAGTATAGGAAAAGACCCGTCAATCCATATATCAACCATCCATTTTGGTCCAAGGGTGTGGGTTTTACGGCTCTTTCCATTTACTGTCTGTTTTTCGTTCTCGTCCCCAAAACTCCCAAAAATTTAGAAAATTTTAGTCCGGCCTCTGGGGTTTTTGATAGTATTGATCATTATCTTTCCAACACATGTCTAATTTCAAAAATCATTTATAATTTATACCATTCAAAAGTTACCGAGCTAAGAAATTTGACTAAATTTCTAGTTAAGAAGGGAAATGTTTGTATGTATGTATGTTTGCATGTTTATATTTGCGTGGAAAAGTTAGACCGATCTGAATTTTTTTTCTATGTTTCAATATGATGTTGGAGCCGATTCAGAACCGATGTAGTTTGTGACTTTTGACCACCCATAAGCCAGCTATAGAACTGGGTAGGTAGGTACAACACGGCATGTTTTTTGGGGTATATATTTATGTCTTAGGTTCAAAGAGAGAAAGAAAAACTGCAAATACATCAAATCAATAGTGCTTGAGTTAAGCTTTCAAATGGTTCCTAAACGGTCAGGATCAAACATACACACGGCTCAGTATAGCCGAAAAACTGAAAAATTAAACTTTTGATGAATGAAAATTTTGGTTTTTCGACAATTATTCAAAGTTTCAACACGAATTGTGCCAATAAATGAGCGTTTGTAGGAGGACTCTAGATGTGTCTAATGGCGTATAGCGCATATCTGGGCTCAAATCCATTTCCTATTGAAAAAAGCGTTTTTCAAGCTCACTAAATCTTATAATACCTTCAGTTATCGTATTTGACCTTGGATGCATCAGACACTTCCTGTCAATACGTTTTAAATTCAAGTTTATTGATCTAAACCGGATAAGCCGTTTAGCAGTTATCGAGGTCCAAAATATAATCGATTTAACAATTATCGCCGAAATGGTCTAGTTGTAGTGGTTACAACTCTAAATTTGATCAGGCAATTCGAGTTTATTTGCCAGCCATTCCAATATTTTTTTTAATCTATTTCGAATAGAAAAAAAATCTAGTGTACATTCGATGCATGCAAAGAATTATATTTAAAAAAAAATGGGATGGCTGTGATATGGACTAGGATTGCCCTATCACAAGTTTCGTGTCGTAATCACTAGACCATTTGGGCGATAATGCGATAAAGGCGACCATTTATAACGCTTGGTGCGTGTAATCGAGAAACATCGCATTCAAGTTTATACATTTAATTTATAAAAAACTTGGGTCACACTCTAGTTTGGCCCCAGCATTGAAGTATAAGCTGAGCTGGGCTAAGCTGGAGCTTAAGATCTGTTGGTGCAACCAGGCATTGATGTTTTTGTAAGTAAAGAATTAATTAATCAATCTGTAAACGATGATGTCTACTTTATAGTTGTTACGCTACCGTCAATTTCAAATAGGTACGTAGTTTACCCTAATAAGTAATTATTATTGTAACTATGTAATTTTTAATGTTTCCGTATTATATTTTTTAGTTCTTCCAATATAATTACTAACATATCGTTTTTTCATAACTAATTTGCTATATGTTTATTTTACGTTAATATTGTAGTAGGTACCTACCTATTATATGTCTCTTGTTTAAACAATGATTTTATGTGTAGCTCAAACGATTAAAAGGATAATATCAATTATATTTTAAAAATAATGTTATGTACTCCTATGTTCCAAGAAAAGAAATTAAAAAAAATACGACAAAAGTACTTTTATTATTCAATTATCTTGCTTGTCTCGTAACTGTCATCAACGGGGTTTTGGGACTTTCCTCATTGTCACGGGATGTTTACTGTATTATTTCCGAGATGGTTTTTATTATTTAAACGCTTGGCGTAAGTAAATGATGTTTTCCGCGACATTGCAACAATGGTAATGTCCATGAGTGGAACTACGAACTATTATATCAGGATATTCCAGTGGTTTTTAAGGCAAATGTTTGAGCGTATTAGATTGATGACTCAGTTTACTGACAAATTAAATCTTCTTAAAATTGAATGCTATTAAAGTTGAAAAATGGTTTACAAAGTTTATTGATTTATTTCTACAAGAATAAAAAACTGCTAAATGCAGTAAAAACAGGTGGCGCACATAATATTCCAGCTACAAAAGAGCTGATATGAATATCACGTGGCGCGATAATGTATTTTCATTTTGATGGAAAATAAAATTATAGTTTTACTTTGAAAGATTTTTCCACAATATTTGCTAAATTTGAAGTAAAACGCGCCACAAAAGAGTACCTTTGACTGAAGCTCTTTTGTGGCGTGTTTTACTCCAAATTTAGCAAATATTATCATATCAAAGTCTTTCAAAATACAACTATAATTTTATTTTCCACCCGAAATGAAAATCTATTTTTGCGCCACGTAATATTCATATCAGCTCTTTTGTAGCTGGAATATTGTGTGCGCCACTCATTTTTACTGCGTTTCGCGGTTTTTTTATTCTTGTATTAGGAGTTTTTCAAAGTTTTTCATAAATTAAATTTATGAAGTTGAATGTAATATTTCTCGATTACACGTTAAGCGTTATAAATGGTCGCCCTTGTTGCATTATTGTCCAAATGATCTAGTGGTTACGACACTAAACTTGTGATAGGGCAATCTGAGTTCATATCCCAGCTATCCCAATATTTTTTTTGAATATAATTCTTTGTGTGCATCGAATATACACTAGATTTTTTCTGTTCGGAATAGACTGAAAAAAATATTGTGATGGCTGACAAATGAAATCATATTGCCGATCAAATTTAGCGCAGTAACGACTACAACTAGAACATTTTAGTTCTGCCTGATTAGCTGTTTGATACAGGGTTTTTAGGTAAGTTGTTCATGTATTTGTATCAAAATGTTTTACTTCCATCAATTCCTTCATATCTGCTCTTTGACCTCTTATCATTTTCCACATTCCCTTTTGCATCCCATAGAGGTCGTGCTCCATCTCTTTTGAAAATGCTTCCCAATGTTTTGCGTTCTTCCTTCTTACTAATGAATTTAAGGGGGTATTAGTACGCTATGGTCAAAATAGGTGGCCAATTTTTAAACTAACGTTTAACAGTTCTTTGAATAGATGGCAGCACGTACATATATTTTATTATTAAATTTAGTTCTCTGAACGACACCGCATTGATGCCATGTATTGCAACTTAGGCTCGGCACATCTCGATCTTAATCGTACTTGGTATTTACAGACGACAGTTGTTAATCCTTTCTTTACCTGCCTAGGGTAAATTCTCATTAATAGATACTAAACGTTCATTCATTTGGATATAGTTTATTATTTAATATTGTATTATACGGCAATTCGTAATTCTTTACCTGCTCAAAAGGATTTATTTCAAACTAAAGAAATTTGCAATTATTTGAAATACAAGTAAGTGCCTATCTAAATGACCAAAAAAGAATTATGCTAATTCTCAGAATGAAGATCGAGTATAAAATTAGTATTTTTAATAAATGTAAAATACGTAAGTCAATTGAAAAACAGAGTCACTACAATAACTTTTTTCATATTGAATGTTTTTTCAACAGGGAAAGTTTTTTCCTCGGAAAATTTCACATTTTCATTTCATTTCTCATTTCAACATGCGAGGCAGAATAATAATTAGCCTAATGAACCACTTACTTAAAACATTTTTAAAAGTAATATACTGCAGAATACCTATATAAAAAATGCGAAGAACAAGTATCACGGACCAAGATTTGATTCCGCAATGCCTTGCCCTTAGGCAACCAGGCATTGATGTTTTTGTAAGTAAAGAATTAATTAATCAATCTGTAAACGATGATGTCTACTTTATAGTTGTTACGCTACCGTCAATTTCAAATAGGTACGTATAGTTTACCCTAATAAGTAATTATTATTGTAACTATGTAATTTTTAATGTTTCCGTATTATATTTTTTAGTTCTTCCAATATAATTACTAACATATCGTTTTTTCATAACTAATTTGCTATATGTCTATTTTACGTTAATATTGTAGTAGGTACCTACCTATTATATGTCTCTTGTTTAAACAATGATTTTATGTGTAGCTCAAACGATTAAAAGGATAATATCAATTATATTTTAAAAATAATGTTATGTACTCCTATGTTCCAAGAAAAGAAATTAAAAAAAATACGACAAAAGTACTTTTATTATTCAATTATCTTGCTTGTCTCGTAACTGTCATCAACGGGGTTTTGGGACTTTCCTCATTGTCACGGGATGTTTACTGTATTATTTCCGAGATGGTTTTTATTATTTAAACGCTTGGCGTAAGTAAATGATGTTTTCCGCGACATTGCAACAATGGTAATGTCCATGAGTGGAACTACGAACTATTATATCAGGATATTCCAGTGGTTTTTAAGGCAAATGTTTGAGCGTATTAGATTGATGACTCAGTTTACTGACAAATTAAATCTTCTTAAAATTGAATGCTATTAAAGTTGAAAAATGGTTTACAAAGTTTATTGATTTATTTCTACAAGAATAAAAAACTGCTAAATGCAGTAAAAACAGGTGGCGCACATAATATTCCAGCTACAAAAGAGCTGATATGAATATCACGTGGCGCGATAATGTATTTTCATTTTGATGGAAAATAAAATTATAGTTTTACTTTGAAAGATTTTTCCACAATATTTGCTAAATTTGAAGTAAAACGCGCCACAAAAGAGTACCTTTGACTGAAGCTCTTTTGTGGCGTGTTTTACTCCAAATTTAGCAAATATTATCATATCAAAGTCTTTCAAAATACAACTATAATTTTATTTTCCACCCGAAATGAAAATCTATTTTTGCGCCACGTAATATTCATATCAGCTCTTTTGTAGCTGGAATATTGTGTGCGCCACTCATTTTTACTGCGTTTCGCGGTTTTTTTATTCTTGTATTAGGAGTTTTTCAAAGTTTTTCATAAATTAAATTTATGAAGTTGAATGTAATATTTCTCGATTACACGTTAAGCGTTATAAATGGTCGCCCTTGTTGCATTATTGTCCAAATGATCTAGTGGTTACGACACTAAACTTGTGATAGGGCAATCTGAGTTCATATCCCAGCTATCCCAATATTTTTTTTGAATATAATTCTTTGTGTGCATCGAATATACACTAGATTTTTTCTGTTCGGAATAGACTGAAAAAAATATTGTGATGGCTGACAAATGAAATCATATTGCCGATCAAATTTAGCGCAGTAACGACTACAACTAGAACATTTTAGTGATAATGGTTAAATGGATTATAATTTGGAGCTCGATAACTTTTATATGGCTTAACCGATTTTGATCATTAAACATGAGTTAGAAAGGTATTGACAAGTAGTGTCTGATCCATCTAAAGTCTAAAAACTGAAGATATTATAGGATTTAGTGAGCTTGAAAAACCGTTTTCCCAATAGAAACTGAATTTGATCATCGATCTACTTATGAGGGCTGTAACTTAAAAATTCGAATTTTCTTAGACATGAGGTATACATCGTTAGATAAAATCCTCCTCCAAACGCTCAATTATTGACCGTAGGTTGAAATTTTGAGTAATTGTCGAAAAACCAAAATTTTCAAAGTTCAATTATTCAATATTTAAGCTATACTGCGCGAGTGTATGTCCGATTATGACTGCTTAGTCACCACTTGAAAGTTTAACTCGACGCGATTGATTTGATGTATTTGCGGTTTTCCTGCCTCTCCTTGAACCTAAGATATATACCCCCAAAAAATATGACATTTTGTACCTACCCAGTCCTATAGCTGGCTTATGGGTGGTCAAAAGTCACAAACTACACCGGTTCTGAGTCGGCCCTGACCCCCTCTTGAAACACAGAAAAAAAAATTCGAATCGGTGTAACTTTTCCACACACATACATACATACATACTACATACATATATATGTATCGGTTTTAGAACGTCTTTCGACGTTGTCCGATGCCTAACTTCCACGTCCTTCTATCATCCCATTGGCCCTCTCTAAGATCCCTTGCACTCATTGCTTTGGTTACCCCTTCTTTCCATGTCTTTTTGGGTCTTCCTCGTTTTTTGCGGTTTGGGGGTACCCACTGCATGATCTTTTTGGGCAATCTTGTGTCTTCCATTCTTTAAACATGACCATACCAAATCAACTGTTTCCTCTCAATGTCTGTTGTTAAGTAGCCATCTATTCCAATTCGTCGTCTTACTTCCTCATTTCGAACTCTTTCCCTACGGGATATACCTAACGATCTTCTAAACACATCCATTTCTACAGCTTCTATTTTTTTTCTGTTGTTACTTACTACATACATACATTCGGAAAAATGAAAGAATAGGGCTTTTCATTCACAGTCATTTGTTTCGAGCTTCTGCCATGTGTCGCATAATATTAATATATCTACGTCATACGTTATTGGTATCTACCAATGATACAAACCAAAGACGTATGACGTAGCTATATTAATATTATGTGACACATGACAGAAGCTCGAAACAAATGACAATCGATGAAAAGCCCTATACCCACGAACGATCACATCAATCATATATTATTCAGATTATTAATAATCTATCTCTCTCGTTTGTTATTTATGAAAAAAAAAAACAGCAAATACAAAATATGTGATTGATGTGATCTAGTTTAGGCGCCAAATAGAGGTCACCGTGTCCTTCTCAATTCTGATGGACAAACTCAACGGTTTCTTATGGAATTTTGGCTGTTGATCCGAGTGGTCAAGAAATTGTTATAAACAATGTAATTGTTTATAAATTGTTTATAAGGCTCTGGCTCATAAACTAAAAGAGATAAAAAATAATGTTTCAAATAAAATTTGTTCGTTAATAAAAAACGAAGAAAAAAACGTTTACTTAACTTAAATCCAACAATTATAACTCAAGATATTGTAAAATTAGTGCACAATGAAAATTTCAAATTGCAAAATAAGTATTTTTCGAAGCTTTATCGATCCTAACTCGGCTTCTACGCATGCAAATGAGCCTTAGAAGGTCTCATTTTAAAGTTTAATGAATATGCTTCCAAACAAAGAATGTTAAATTACTTTGTCTTCATTTTTAAAGTTATATCCGTTTGAAGTTAAAATTTTCTTAAAGAAATTGTACATTAATTTGCAAGGGTTTCAAGCAAATTTGAGCTATAAACATTTATACTTTAATTAACAGTAATGATAGAAAAACTTAAATGGAACATTTTGAGCTTAATAAAATGTTCGTATGTTTATTTTTGGCCAAGATATCGATATTTTAATAGCGCGCTCTGAGGCGCGAGATTGGCTCACCGCGTAAAGGTTCACGCGCTAACTTCTCGATGCAAATTATAATTTCTATGTAGGTATATATACGTTATCTTCATTAGATCCTAATAAAATTTTATCATATAATTCTTATAATTAAATCATCATACTGTACCTCGTATCACCTTTCATTCTACTTATTTTGTCTTCTATTTTTTGTACTAAATGAGAAAAAAAAAAAATTAAAAACTAATATTTCAGAAATATAACTAAAAAGTAAGTTGATATTATTTATTAATACTATTTTTACAAACATTATCTTTCATGCATCTGCATCGAGATATACAGAGAATCTCAGCTTTTTTACATCTGCATAAGTTCTTAGATGAGATGGGGAGACGACATTAAAAAGATAGGAGGAACGCACTGGAAACAGAAAGCACTAAACAGAAGCGAATGGAGGAAACTGGGGGAAGCCTATGTTCAGAATTGGACGAATTAAAGGGCAAAAGAAGAAGAAAGAAGAAGTTCTTAGAACAATTTGTACAATTGCATGGTGGTACTACGTCTGTTCTTGTAGGTAGTAAAACTAAAACTTTCTGGGGCTTCAGAGTCTAATTATCTATATGATATCCATATAAAGTGGATCTAGTTCTTTTGCAACATCATCAAGGCACGTCAATTGTGTGTATGCCGCCACAACATAAATGCTCGTTTTATATGCAATGATGATGCTGTAAAAGAACTCGATCCATTTTTATAGGGATATCACATATTGGCTCATTTGCATGCGTAGAAGCCGAGTTATGATCGATAAAGCGTCGAAAAATACTTACATACTTGACTGTGAGCCGATTTTGCGCCTCATAGCGCGCCATTAAAATATCGATATCTTGACCAAAAATAAACTTACGATCATTCTACAAAGCTAAAAATGTTCCTTTTGAATTCTTCTATCATTATTGTTAATTAAAGTTTAAATGTTTACAGCTCAAATTTACTTGAAACACTTATAAACAAATTAATGTATGATTTTTTTAAGAAAATTATAACTTCAAACGGGTATAACTTTAAAACAAATGAAGATAAAGTAATTTAACAAACTTTGTTTGGAAGCCTATTAATGAAACTTTAAAATGAGACCTCCCAAGGCTCATTTGCAATTTGCATTGTGCACTAATTTTACAATATCTTGAGTTCTAACTGTTGGATTTAAGTTTAGTAAACGTTTCTTTCTTCGTTTTTTATTAATGAACAAATTTTATTTGAAACATATTTTCTTATCTCTTTTAGTTTATTAGCCAGAGCCTTATGAACAATTAAATTGTTTATAACAATTTTTTGACCACTCGTATCGAAATTCACCCTCGAAATTCGTAACCAGCAGCCAAAAATCCATAAGAAACCGTTGAGTTTGTCCATCAGAATTGAAATTGAAAAGGACACGGTGACCCCTCTGGCGCCTAGACTAATCGTTTATGGGTATTCTTTTATTTTTCCGACTGTACATACCCACAAATATTTTCCCCTTTTTTAATAGAAATTGAGTCATAATTCTGAGCGCGGTAAAGTTTGAACGGTTTAACCGATTTTTAAAATTAGATATGCGTTGGAAACGCAATGATTAGTACTATCAGAAGCCATAGAGGTCGGACTTAAATTTTCGAAATTTTTGGGAGTTTTGGCAGTCCCGGTTTAAGAATCCTGAGGCCCCTTAGCAACCCAAACGCCCAAACTATGAGGCCATTAAGAAACCTCCGCCTTCCCCTCCAAAAACTCGGATAATCTCTATCTCTCCGAGTGGTATTCCTTGGATATATTAGTGGACATTCTGTAAACTTAAACTTAAAGGACATCGCACACATCTTATGGAAAATATAATGTCACTCAAATTCAATAAAATTTATACCAATAGATTCGTTTTAAATTAACGATCAAATCTTATCATTGCGCCAACTCTCTATTTTCAAAAATAAGAGCAGAAATTGATATAAATAAATCTGAAATCAAATGGGTAGGTACATAAGTTAGAGAGAGAAAAAATATTTTAAAATACCCAGATTTTCGGTACTCCATAAATCAGCGGATTAGTTTCACTAATCCGCTTAGGCCCAGCGGGATTTAAGCTGTTATTTATAGCACTCAGAGCAATAATGATTGTAACTAACATTTTATGGACTCCAAAAATGTGATTTCGATAAACTTTAATTGCAATTTGCGCCGTAATTAATCATAATTAAGAGTTGGCGCAATGATAAGAATTGATCGTTAATTTAAAACGAATCTAATCGTATAAATTTTATTGAATTTGAGTGACATTATATTTTCCATAAGATGTGTGCGATGTCCTTTATGTTTGATTTTTTAAAACGTGTCTCTTATTTTGTGCCATTGTCGAACTTTATCGAAATTTACTTTCTTCATGTGACTTCATTCAGGAGAAGCATTTTTCCGATCCGAATATCCTGTTCTGAAGCTTGTTGATGTTTGCTAAAAAGAATAGGTACGTGGAAAGCAGTAAACATTTCCACATGAGGGAGCGTAAAAAACCGTGCAGACCGACAGATATGTAGTACTGTTCCTTCTACAAAACGGTATTCATTAAAGACTTATTCTCACAACATAGGCTTTCTATGTGAACAAAAGTATGCATGATAATGTAATTACTGCTATGGTATTACACAATATTTGAATTTTTAACGTTATAACGCTTTATAGTTTTTATTTAATTCTAATTATTATTTTTTAGTTTTGGGCCCTACGAGGCGCCCTTTGGGGCCGAGGCCCCTAGGCAACTGCCCACTTTGCGTAATGATCAATCCGGCACTGAGTTTTGGGGACGAGAACGAAAAACAAACCCTAAATATCAAGGGCCGTAAAATCCACACCTTTGGACCAAAATGGATGGTTGACATATGGATGAGCGAGTCTTTCCTAAACTTTAAAATGGGATTTGATCAAATTTTTAATTCAGTTAGCTTTAGAAAATCGAAAATTTAGGGGTAGGTAATGTGCGCCACTGGTGAGAACTGCCGTTCTCTGGGAGGGATAGAAGGTTTTAACGATAACCTTTGTAGTGGATTTTTTATTAAATATTCTTCTTCTTTTGCTTCTCTTTCTTTTTCTTTTTCTTTTTCTTTTATATAAGCAGTACCGCCTGTTTTTCTTCAACGGTACCTTTTATTCTGCCCCCATATTGTCGTTCCATCTTTTCTTTGGACGCCCTCTATACTTCTTTTGCCTAACGGTGCCTTATCTCTGGCTATTCTAACTAACCTTGAATCAAATATCCTGCTTATGTGTTAAGAGTGGAATATCACATAAGAGTGATATTCCACTCTTCTTTTCTGTTCTTTACCCGGGTATTTATGTTGTCTATCCCACATATGCGTCTGATTTTCTCACTTCTTACCCTGTCCTGTAGTCCTTTTCCAGCAAGCCTTCTTCAGATCTTCATTTCGTTGGTCTCCAGATGTTTTTGTGTTTTGCTTGTGTCTGGTCTTGTTTCGATCGTGTAAGTCATAACTGGCCTAATAAATGACATACAGTAAAACCTCCCTTAACCGAAACCTTTTTAACCGAAACATCGTTTAACCGAAATGGATGACAGTTAAATAATTTCATCAATAAAAAGTAAATTAAAAAACTGCAATAAAATTAAGGAAAATGAACATGTTTAGAGTGTTTTTTTAAAGAAATCTTCTATTTTCTTTTGTATTTTTCTTTGACAACGATGTTTTACAGATCTATCTCTCCAATACCTTGTAATTTGATACAAGAAGAATACAAAAAACAATGTTATTTTTAACCGAAATTCTTGTTATCCGAAACGGCCTCCCCCCCAATTATGTCGGTTAATGGAGGTTTTACTGTATATTCGGACCTTTGTTTCCATTCTTAGGTGTTTTTTTTCCAAGTTGTGTTGTTTAGGCATCCGGCCGGTCTACTGGCTTTGATTATTTGGTCTTTTACCTCTTCTTCGATAATGTCGGCTGATACATTAATTCCCAGGTATTTGAAAGCCATTACTTGTTGTATAATTTGATTGGCTAAATCCAATTTGCATCTTATTATCCTCTCGCTATTACTAAGCTTTTTGTTTTTTGGACTGATATTTTCATATTTATTTCTTTTGCGTTAATGTCTTGACTATTTTACTTATTAGCTCAGTTCTTTGTGAAGTCTCTCTCCTCCGTATTTTAAACGTTCATTAGCTATTCCATTTTTCCCAGGTGCTTTTCGATTTTTCATCTTTTTTAAGGCGTTCGTTATATCTTCCTCTTTAATTTCTATTTGCTCATCCAATTCTAATCTTTGTGTTTCCAGTTCTGCCTGATTAGCTGTTTGATACAGGGTTTTTAGGTAAGTTGTTCATGTATTTGTATCAAAATGTTTTACTTCCATCAATTCCTTCATATCTGCTCTTTGACCTCTTATCATTTTCCACATTCCCTTTTGCATCCCATAGAGGTCGTGCTCCATCTCTTTTGAAAATGCTTCCCAATGTTTTGCGTTCTTCCTTCTTACTAATGAATTTAAGGGGGTATTAGTACGCTATGGTCAAAATAGGTGGCCAATTTTTAAACTAACGTTTAACAGTTCTTTGAATAGATGGCAGCACGTACATATATTTTATTATTAAATTTAGTTCTCTGAACGACACCGCATTGATGCCATGTATTGCAACTTAGGCTCGGCACATCTCGATCTTAATCGTACTTGGTATTTACAGACGACAGTTGTTAATCCTTTCTTTACCTGCCTAGGGTAAATTCTCATTAATAGATACTAAACGTTCATTCATTTGGATATAGTTTATTATTTAATATTGTATTATACGGCAATTCGTAATTCTTTACCTGCTCAAAAGGATTTATTTCAAACTAAAGAAATTTGCAATTATTTGAAATACAAGTAAGTGCCTATCTAAATGACCAAAAAAGAATTATGCTAATTCTCAGAATGAAGATCGAGTATAAAATTAGAATTTTTAATAAATGTAAAATACGTAAGTCAATTGAAAAACAGAGTCACTACAATAACTTTTTTCATATTGAATGTTTTTTCAACAGGGAAAGTTTTTTCCTCGGAAAATTTCACATTTTCATTTCATTTCTCATTTCAACATGCGAGGCAGAATAATAATTAGCCTAATGAACCACTTACTTAAAACATTTTTAAAAGTAATATACTGCAGAATACCTATATAAAAAATGCGAAGAACAAGTATCACGGACAAAGATTTGATTCTGCAATGCCTTGCCCTTAGGCACCCGAGAGGCTCTATTGACTGTCTAAGTGCTATATATTTGTTTTATCGACTACAAAAAGGCGTTTGATAGAGTACAACATGATAAGCTGCACATACTCATAAATTATCTTGGAGGAAACTGGATTAGATGATAGATCTAAACAACATTAGATATGCCGACGACGCAGTAGTTTTTGCAGATAGCCTAGATGATTTGCAAAGAATAATGTCGCGCATATAAGACATAAGTAGTGAACATGGAATTTCAATACGAAAAAAAAAAGAAAGTAATGGTAGTCATTAAGAGCGAAATATATTACATACACGGCTTTTGGTTAACCAACAACCAATTGACAGAGTGGACAGCTACACATACCTTGGTACCTACATAAACAGTCAATGAGACCACTCTAGTGAAATAAAACAACGCATAGGAAAAGCGAGATCAGCGTTCATAATGATGAAGTCTCGTTTCAGAAGTCACATTTACCACTTGTTAACAAAATTTCTATTATCAGATCCTATGTATTTTCTAGATTATTATACTGAGTAGAAGCCTGGACTCTTTCCGAAACTTCTTTAAGAAAACTCAAGGCATTCAAGATGTGGTATTACAGTCGCATTTTAAGAATTTCGTGGATGGGTCGTGTGACTAATGTTGAGGTCTTACGTAGAATGGGCAAGGAATGCGAGATTATTAACACACATTATTATCAAAGAGCGCAAAGTAGAATATCTTGGCCATGTTATGAGGAATGAATAGAGATTGCCGCTACTCATTCTTCAGGGCAAGGTATTGGGAAGAGAGGACCAGGGAGAAGAAGAATATATCTGAGAAACTGGTTCAATACCTACATCGACAAACAGACTAGTCCGAGTAGCAGCATGCAAAGTTAGGATAGCCATGCTGATCGCCAACATTCGGAACGAATAAGCACCGTGAGAAGAAGAATATCTCATTTTAAATTCTTCTTCTTCTTCTTCATGTGCCTCGTCCGTTGCGGACATTGGCACGTTAGTCCGAACCATTGGCGTAAGTTTTGAAGCCATGAGTGTCTTCTTCTTCTGGGTCCACGTTTGCTCTCTATTTTACTCTGTATTGTCAGTGGCAGTATACGATATTTATCATGTCTCATATTATGTACGAGGTATTCAGGTTTCCGTTTCTATTGTGAAACAGATTTCTCATTTTTGTTTTCTCCTCAGCGCAATACCTCTACGTTGGTAGTGTGAGTCGTCCAGGACATTTTGAGGATAAGTCGGTACACCCACATTTCGAATACCTCTAGCCTTTTGGATAATGTTTCCGTTATTGTCCAGGTCTCTGCTCCATACAACAAGACTGGAAATACATAGCATTTTAGCAGCCGTATTTTTAGTGGGACAGATATGTCGCAGTGATTGAATATATTTCTCATGTTAAATGTAGCTCTGGCCTTTTCAATTCTACATCGTATTTCGATTGTTTGATCCCATTTCTAGTTGACGACTGTTCCAAGGTATACATATACTTCTACGTGTTGAATTGGTTTTTTATTTTCAATTGTCTGGCAGGTTTTTGAGTTTTGCTCACCAGTGTCCATTTTTGTTTTATTTATGTTGATGGTTAAAATCTCTTTTTTCACTCGCTCTTTGTAGGTACCCGGGTATGACAGGCCTGTCGATACTGCTAGCAACCACAACTGTATCGTCTGCATATCGGTTTATCTAATTCTTACTCCAGTAAATTTCAATATTTTTTTTCACTTACGGAAATATTTGACATAAATGAATCAATGATTATACAATATTGTTTTGTCTACAATTTTTTTATTAGGATAATGCCTCAACAAATACTAATGGCCATTGGCATGTGTAATGTGTGTAAAAATGTCGACGTCGTCGTCTTTACAAAGAGACGCTAATTGTATCCGAACAATGCATTATTTGCGGCCCTATAAAAATTAAATTTGCCAGAAAGTGAATAAAACTGAAATTGTTTTTAGATCCGCCCCACATAACATACTAGAGCTTACTTATGTTATTTATGTATTATGTCAAAACTAGTATAATCCCCCAGTAAACACTTTGAGTCATTTTGAACCTCGTTTAACTTTCAACCATTCGTATAACGTCACGGTTTCAAGCATAAAAAATGTATATTTGTATTGTTAAGACACTGTGACGTTATACAATCATGATTGAAAGTGAAAGTCAAACAAGGTCCAAAATGCGTACTGGGAGGGGGTGGGGCCACTTTTCTAAACAAAACCGCGTGATTCATCGTATTTCCGTGGTTACAAAACTCGTTTTCAATTGTTTGTCGATTTTCTTAAAATCCGGCAAACGCGCATCTGTCTACATTTAATACATCACTGCTGCCATCTACTAAATGACACGTGAACTCATCTTCTCATCTATTAAGTGACAGCGGAACTAATTTATCACTAGAAAAATGCCAACTTATTGCTGTAATTTCAACAAAATCCCCAGATTGCAGCTTTTAACTAAAATTTTTACTTTTAGGTACAGTTAATTTAAAAATTATGGCAGTATGGACAATGAAATTTTGTTTAAAATAAAGCTTTTTGCATAGTTAATCGTTTCTGGTAGTTATTTTCCACCCAAGTTCAAAAATTATTATGCAAAACGAATTTTTATAGCAAGTTACTAAGTAAGTTATGACATGGACTCCTTTATGTACAGTTATAAAAAATATACTGCTTTCTTTGGAAATTTTAACTAGATACTATTAAAATAGAAAGTCTACAGTTCACGTACATACCCCTAAGTTGAAGATTGGTTTTGAAATAGTGACGGTAACTTTACCTAAAAACTATATAAATTTTAACATTGTGTCATACCACCTTTATTTCGTACTCTTTTATAGCCTTCATATTATGTTACTCTCGTTCTTTTGGATTTGTATGAATTTCTCTATCTATAACCTTACAAAAATAACAAAGTTAATTTTTTATGCTTTGTCAAGTACCTAATCACAAGTAGAACATACTCACAAGTCTTGTTCACTAGATTTGTTTAGTGTATCTTGGCATTCTTTTTTAAATATACATTCTTTTAAATATACATTCTTGGCATTCTTTCTTAAATATTGTATATACTGTGTCTGGGCTCTAGGAAGCAACAAATATTTTAAGATTTAGTTCAATTATTTGTGGTCATTCTTTGGTGCAAAAATATTTTACTAGTGAATTCTTGAAATATATCAGTATTTTAGGAACTATTGACAGCCTAGTAATAGGACCACTAACCTTTCTTCCCACACCTTTACGTGTTTTAACCCATCAGATTACATACAGATACACATACTCATACCTATTAGTCTTCATTCTACTTAATCTTTTTCCGTTAAGCTAGCAGCACTTTGACAATTGGTCTAATCTTCTTTTAAAATTTTGCAGTACACATTAAACAAAAACGAAAAAATAAACATCGAGGAAGGAGAGGTAAAGGAAGCATTAAGAAAATTAAAAAATAGAAAATCTCTAGATAACAGAATATCGAACGAACTCCTAAAGTATGGAGGACAAGATCTGACTAAACAACTATTAAAACTAATACAAAAAATAATGGAACAAAACACAATACCACAAGAATGGAGATCAAGCATCCTAATAACTCTCTTCAAAAAAGGAGACAAATCGGACCCGGAGAATTACAGAGGAATTAACTTGACTCTACTAATTACAAAGGAGTTGTGTTTAATTAATTAAACACAACATTAAAATTAACAACTGAAGTAATAACAAACAAACTGAATGAAATTATAACATTAGCAGAAGAACAACAAGGTTTTAGGTCGGGAAGATCATGCACCAACGCTATATTTATAATGAGGCAGGTTCAAGCGACTCAAACAAACAAGTTAGAATACAACAAACCGGCATATTATATATGTTTCGTGGACCTTAAGATAGCAATTGACAGGGTCAAATTAAAAGACGTTATCCATTTGTTCTACTCCAGAGAGGTACCTGTAGGAATAATTAAAACGATCGAAAATATCTACCAGAACAACACAATAAAAGTAAAAATAGAAGATGAACTAACTGATTCAATTAAAATCTGACAATCGGATAAGACAGGGGGATTCCCTGAGTCATTTATTGTTCAACCTGATCATGGATGAAATAATAAAAAAGTAAAAACTAAAAAGGGATACCAAATGAGAGAAAAACAACTTTAAATATTCAGCTATGCAGACGAAGATATACTAATCTCCCAAAGTGAAAATTATTTACAACGTATGCGGCACCAATTTAATATAATCGCCAGAACATTTATCATATTAATTTTCCCAAAAAAGACAAAATGCATGGTTATATAAGAAAATCCAATAAGATGTAAATTGGAGGTGGAGGTTTAAATATCTAGGCATCCCACTATCTAGCTATGGAAAGATCGAAACAGAAATGGAAGGTCAAGTGAATAGAGCAAACAGAGCCGCAGGTTGTCTGAATGACACAATATGGAGAAATAAAAATATCGGAAATGAAATGAAAGATAGAATTTACAAAACAGTCAGCAGCCGAATAATGACTTACGCGACAGAAACACGACCTGACACAGAGAGGACAAAAATATTGCTCGATACAGGTGAGATGAAAACCCTTCGAAAAATCGATGGTAATGCACTATGGGACAGAGCTAGAACTACAGATATACCTACGATGGAGATGCACAGTGAAGAACATTAATAACTGGGTAAGAAACAAAAGAGTAGAATGGAATGACCACATAAGCCGAATGACAACAAATAGAGTAGTAAGGACGACGAGAGACGGTTTCCCAATAGGAAGACGATCAGTTCACGAAAACGATGGAATGACAACTTAATGGAGGCACATTGAAAAACAGACAGAGTCATGTCTATACAGGAAAAAGAAGAAGAAGACGAAGATTAAACACCTATAAATATCTTCTTGAATCAACTTGTTGGTACCTTAATCAACGTTACCTAATGAAAACAACTGTGAACAACTATCATCATCATCATCATCGGTGACCGCTGACAGCCCATGGAGGGCCATGGTCGCCCGTTGGGGTTTCTAGGCTCTAAAGTTTTACATGGTGTGGAGGCCAGCCACACGCATAACTCCTCAAAAGTTCTAAACGATATTTATCTAAAATATTACTTTCTTGTTTCTTTTTTTTTTGAGGAGGTCTTTTCGGCGTTATGTGTGTTTTGCTTGTTTGACTATAGCTGCCCATGTTTTTCTTTCCTTTGCTTGTTTTTCCCATTCTCGTATTCCTAGGTCTTTCAGCTCCTGGTTAATACCATCGATCCATCTCTTTCTAGGCCTACCTCTTGGTCTCTTCCCATTTAATTCTTTTCTAAGTACTTTTTTTGTATTTCTCTTATCATCCATCCTTTCTACGTGTCCTAACCAACTCAGTCGTTTACCTCGTATTTCTTTTATTATAGTCGGTCTGTTAAGCACTCTATTTATTTCGTGGTTCATTCTTATACGCCATTATCCATTCTCCTGTATAGGTCCATATATTTTCCTTAAGATTTTTCTTTCCCATCTAAGAAGTTGTTCCTCTTGTTCACTAGTCAAGGTCCATGTTTCTGATGCATACATTACTACAGGTCTCATTACTGTTGTGTATATTTTACTTTTGAATTAATAGATACTGATTTTGACATTATGATATTTTGTAGGCTGTAGACGCATTTGTTTCCAAGCGAAATTCTTGCTCTTACCTCATCACTGTTTTTATTTCCTTCTGTTATTGTTGATCCTAAATATTTGAAACGGTCCACTCTTTCAAATATTTGCCCGCTCAGAGATATGTTGCCTTTCGTTTGTACCTTTTCCCGAGTTGTTATCATGTACTTTGTCTTTGAGACATTAACTTCTAGACCCATAGTCTGTGCGGCTTCTTTAAAATATGTATAAGTTTTTTCTAGGTCGTTTAATGTCCAGCTGATTATGTCTATATCATCATCTGCGTAGGCAACGACCTGATTGAGCTTTGTAAATATTTTACCATCTCTATCTATAGGAGTTTTCCTGATTACTTGTTCCAACGCAAGGTGTTGTTGACAGTGCATTCCCTTGTGTTAGACCTTCATTAATGTTAAATTCATCGGACAGTTGATTTTGGATCCTTACTTTTGCTTTGGTGCTGGTTAGGCATAGTTTTACTAATCTGTAGGTGTGTGCACATTAATGAAATTAATATCAAAAAACATGCCTTTCATTTTCACAAAAACACCTATAAATATCTTCTTGAATCAACTTGTTGGTACCTTAATCAACGCAACGTTACCTAATGAAAACAACTGTGAACAACTATCACTGAACCTTAATGAAGAATACAACATAAGTACACTGTATATTTAAATAAACTGTGAAGTTAAATTCTTTTGTAATTACATTATCTCTTGTTCCGGACGCCTATGTATATTCCGAGAACAAATTTGATTAATCGTTCCTAAAGAAAATGCTCATATTTTGAATATGTAATTAGAAGGCATTAAAACAACACCGATTTATCTGGTTTTGTTGACGCTGTTTAACATGTGAAGTCGGTAACAGTGGTCGGTGGTATTTTTTTCGCTTGTATAATAATATCCTATCCTACATGGTATTAGCGCTGTATTATAGTATACTGCAGGTATTAGTGACAGTGTTGTAGCGGTAGATCTAGGGAAACGATGCATTTTGTAACGAAGACGTTGGTGTTTTTTGCTGTTCTCATAGTGTGTCTTAGCCTTCCACATGGAAATTTTTATTTTCCTGATGAATTTGACGACATTAAGAACAATCCACAACAATGTGAGTTTATATCTTAATATTAATCATGTCATTAATTAACTGGTTTGGTTGGTTTGTTTAAGACTACAAGCTACTTAAGGTTCCCCCATTTATATATTCTTTATTTTAAAACTTATTATTATTATTACTCAAAAAAATTATTTTCTATTTATAATATTTATACAAGAGCCAATACATTTTTATTTATAATAATACACTCCTATTTGTAACGTTCATCATCATCGGTGACCAATGACAGCCCATGGAGAGCCATGGTCGCCAGTTGGGGTTTCTAGACTTTAAAGTTTTACATGGTGTGGATGCCACCCACCCGCATAATTCCTCAAAAGTTCTAAACATTATATCTATCTAAAATATTACTTTCTTGTTTCTTTTTTGAGATCTTTTCGGCGTTATGATTGTTTTGCTTACTTGACTATAGTCGACCATGTTTTCCTTTCCTTTGCTTGTTTTTCCCATTCTCGTATTCCTAGGTCTTTCAAATCCTGGTTAATACCATCAATCCATCTCTTTCTAGGCCTACCTCTCGGTCTCTTCTCGTTTAATCTCTTTCTAAGTACTTTTTTCTATTTCTCTTATCATCCATCCGTTCTACGTGTCCCAACCAACTCATTAGTTTACTTCGTATTTCTTTTATGAATGATAGTCGGTCTGTTAAACGCTCTATTTATTTCGTGGTTCATTCTTATACGCCATTATCCATTGTCCTGTATAGGTCTATATATTTTCTTTAAATTTTTTCTTTCCCATCTAAGAAGTTGTTCATCTTATTAACTAGCCAAATTACATACATGACTACAGGTCTCATAACTGTTGTATATTTTTACTTTTGAATTAATAGATACTGATTTATTCTGTAGGATGTAGAAGCATTTGTTTCCAAATGAAATTCTCGCTGATATCTCATCACTGTTTTTATTTCCTTCTGTAATAATTGTTGATCCTAAATATTTGAAACGGTCTACTCTTTCAAATATTTGCCCGCTCACAGATAGTTTGATACCCGGTTGTTTTTCGTTTGTACTTTTTCCCGAGTTGTTATCATGTACTTTGCCTTTGAGACATTAACTTCTAGACCCATAGTCTGTGCCGCTTCTTTAAAATATGTATAAATTTTTTGTAGGTTTTTTAATTTCCAGCTAATTATGTCTATATCATCTGCGTAAGCAACGACTTGATTGAACTTTGTAAATATTGTACTTTCCCTATCTATAGTTTTCTTGATTACTTGTTCCAACGCAAGGTTAAAAAGTGTTGTTGACAGCACATCCCCTTGTGTTAGACTTTCATTAATGTTAAATTCATCGGGCAGTTGATTTTGGATCCTACTTGTACTTTGGTGTTGGTTAGGCGTAGTTTTACTAATCTGATCAGTTTTTTTGGTACATTTAACTCTTGCATGCACTATATAATTCCTTTTTAATTATTGAGTCATACGCTTGTTTGAAATCTACAAATAGATGATGTAGTTCGGTATTCCGCTCGTAGAATTTTTCCAGCGTTTGCCTTTGTAAACATTGTGTCTATAGTTGACCTGCCTTTTCTGAATCCTCCTTGATAATCCCCTGTTGTTTGTTTCATTATATTGTTTAGTCTTTCTTCCAATATTTTGCTAAATATTTTGTATCCAACTTTTAGTAGTGATATCCCCGGAGATTATTGCAATCTAACTTATCTCCCTTATTATGTATAGAGCATATCACCACTGCAACTTTTTATTGTTTCCTCATTATTTCTGTGGTAAATATTTTTAGTATTAACTTTGATATTTCATTATGTATTCTATGTCCTCCATATTTTAACATTTCTAAGGATATTGTATCGCATCCTGGGGCCTTGATATTTTTCATTTTTTTATTACGTCTTTTATTTCTGCTTCTGTTGGTTAATATTGGTCTACTTCAGCCTCTCCGACTAATATTTGCTCTTTATTTTAAGCCTAGTTTGGTTTTTTTTGTTTCATTAGCCTCTGGCAGTCTTTGTCATACCATCTTTTTGGCTACGTTCTTTGCTTTCCACCACTACTTCTTTTGCAGCTGTTATCACTGCTTCTCTTAAAACCCTCCATTCATTTTCGATATTTCTGACCTGATTTTCATTTACTTGATTACATTGTCCAATTATGTTTTCTATTTTCTTTTCATATCTTGCTCTCTTTTCCTCCTTAGAGGCCAATATATCTGAAGCATATTTGATATTTGTAACGTTACTGATTATATTATTAAACTGGGGCGTCATAATTATTTTTAACTAATTCAATCACGTAGTTTTTTTGGAATCTTATATTTTTGTTTACAAAATAATTTGTATATTCGAAATCATTATGTAATTTAATTTTTCGGGGACAAGAATTGTTGTCGTCATTGTTAATATCTTTCTTCATAATATAAGATACGTTATATTGCCCATATCAGTTTAGCAAAAGTTTATTGTTGTAGTAGTCTAAGATACGATATAAGGTCGATTTGCACCGATCTGTTTAATTCATAAAAATGATTGGATATGTAATTTAGCATGTTAACAATTACAAAAAACAAGGGTTGCCCGATCTAATCTTGTTCTAACTATAATTAATTAATAGTTGTTAAAAATGACATTTTTTTATAAATTAAAAAAAGAATTCGACCTAGGCAGATCTTATTTCAGATTTTTTATGTTATTCTAAACAAAAAAGGTCTTTTGTAATTTTTCTCTAAAGTTGATCATTTTCTAGTTATAAACAATTTAAAACTGAAAAAAAAAGTAATACGACGATATTCAAGGCTCAAAAACATAAGCATAAAATATCATTTTTGAAATTACAAAGTACCTATCAGTTCTTGATAAGTCTTTTGGACTTATTTCATTCTGAAACATTGTTTTTGAGTTGTTAATGCCCGTCTCCCCATAAGAAACCTTCCTCATTAACAATTAAAAAAAAATATGTTTTAGAATAAAACATGCCTAAAATTCTTATCGAGACCTGATAGAAAAAGGTTTGAACTTGAATTTATGTACTTGATGATTACAAAAATGATATTTTTTACTTGCATTTTTGAGCCTTGAAAATTGTCATCTTTCGTTCTTTTTTCAGTTTTAAATTGTTTATAACTCGAAAACGACCAACTTTAAAGTAAAATTACAAAAGACCTTTTTTGTTTAGAATGATCCAAAAAATCTGAAATAATATCTGACCGGGTCGAATTTTTCTTTAATTCATAAAAAAATGTAATTTTTTAATTATTAATTTATTATAGTTAGAACAAGATTAGATCGGGAAACCCTTGTTTTTTGTAATTTGTTAACATGCTAAATTACATATCCAATAGTTTTTATCCATTAAAGAGATCGGTGCAAATCGACCTTATATCGGATCCTCAACTATAAGTATATCCATTGAAAACGACTTTAGATTTTCAATCTTCTTCTTGATCGGCTATTAAGTCCTTCTCCAGGTATCCTTTTTATCTTTATCGGTTCATTCCTTTTGGCTCATTATGGGTCTTCTTGGCATTCTTTTTTTTCCAGGTCTCGATTTCAGAATTTGTTTTGAGATTATACCTTTGTCAATACATAATTAGTATGTATCCGTCGCACATCAGCTGTTTGTTTTTGTTGTTATCTCTTTGCTAATATTATTTCTCTCGTTCTTTTGTTTTTTTTTAGATACGCTGAGATTTCCTCCAGAAATCAATTTCTGTGACCTCACTGTGTTGCTCACTATATACAGGGTGATTGATTAGTAGGGTAAAGCTCAATAGCTCCGCTATAGTAATAGATAGCAATAAAAGTTAATAACAAAAATTTTAGCCACCTTTGAGCTTCACATTACAAAATTAGCTAGAATGTTACAGGGTGTTCGATAACACAGTGGCAGACCAAACTTTTGTTTTTTTTTAATGGAACACCCTATATTTTATTATAAATTCGAAATTCTGTTAAAAATATAAAGGTTTGTAATGTTATACAGGGTATTTACAAAGTTATAACCAATTTTATATGAAAATCGTAACAAGTTCAACTCCCTGTATAAATAAAAATAAGCAAAACAACACTGGTTTATTAATGCCATGTTTTTTAACGTATTGTCAAAATTTTCAAGAATGGTCGATTTTGCTAATTTTCTTTATATCAAATACAGGGTGAGTCAAAACGCAAGTACATTATTTTCTCAGTAATTTTAAATGGAACACCCTGTATTTTATATCACTATTAAAAGTACTATTACCGTACTTTAATTTTTAGACAACATTCCCTATGTCTAAATTTATTAGTTTTCGAGATATTTTCATTTTTTAATGGACCAGTAGCGTGGCCACCCAAATCACCAGAATTTAATAAACTGGACTGATTTTTTGGGGTTACGTTAATAATGAAGTTTATAAAATACCTCCAACAACAAGGGATGAGATGAAAAATAGAATACAAAGTGTATTTCGATGTGTTAATTTACAAATGCTCCGTAGAGTAAGTAGCTCATTCAATGATCGTTTTTAGGCGTACATAAATGTGTTAGGAGGTAATTTTGAACACCTTATGTAATTAAATATTAAAAATATCTTATCAAAAGTAGCTTCTAATTTTTTCAAACATGTTTTTTTGCAAAATGTATTACTGATAAATTATGTTTCGTTCTTTATTTGTTACATTGTTACATTTACATACAAAAGTAGTGTTTAATTGTCTTCACAAAATATTGTATTTTGTGTTTGTGTGTTTTTTTTTTGTAAAATTTATTACTAATTTTCTTTGTTTATTTGTTGCATTTACATAAATAGATAGTTTTTAATTGTTTCAAAAGTGTTGCATGTAGTGGTTGTGTTTTTGTTTGTAAAATGTATTACTAATAAATTATTTTTATTTCTTTATTTGCTACAGTGTTACATTGATTACCGGATTGATAATCGGTAATCTTCAATTGTCAATTCAGCCATGGCGTACTTAAAATTTAGATAAATTAAAACACCTAAAATAATTTGCTCTGAAAAATGAAAATATCTCGAAAACTAATAAATTTGGGCATATGGAATGTTATATAAAAAATTAAAGTACGTTAATGTTACTTTTCAATAATGATATAAAATACAGGGTGTTCATTTTAACATTACTGAGAAAATAATGTACTTGCGTTTTGACTCACCCTGTATTTGATATAAAGAAAATTAGCAATATCAATAATTCTTAAAAAGTTTGACAATAAAAAAATATGGCATTAATAAACCATTGCTGTTGTGCTTATTTTTATTTATACAGGGAGTTGAACTTGTTACGATTTTCATACAAAATCGGTTATAACTTTGTAAATACCCTGTATAACATTACAAACCTTTATATTTTTGTGATGGAGAAGTTAACAGGATTTCGAATATAAAATAAAATATAGGGTGTTCTATTTAAAAAAACAAAAGTTAGGTCTGCCACTGTGTTATTGAACACTCTGTAACATTCTAACTAATTTTGTAATGTGAAGCTCAAAGGTGGCTAAAATTTTTGTTATTAACTTTTTTTGCTATCTATTACTATAGCGGAGCTATTGAACTTTACCCTACTAATCAATCACCTTGTTACCCCAGGCTGTGGGTTAAAAATAGGTCGATTTCAGGATATAATTCAGGAATTTTTGAAACCTATCAGGTGTTGTAAAGGACGATGCCAGGAATAACTTCCGCTAAAATGTAACCAAAAATATTGTGCCCTTTTTTTTATTGCGATTTTCATTTGTTAAATTTGCAATTTTTAATGATTTTTAATTTTGCAGCTTAGGATATTGATTTTAGAGAAAAACTTTTTAATAGAAAGTTATAGTAAATTAAAAAACCTACAATTTGAGGTATGGTAAGTTTAATTTAGTTAATTGGTTATTGCAAAATAGCCTGCGAAAAGTCCAAAATGGCCGTTTTTTACAATTGCATTATTTATTGTACAAATAATTTTTTTTATTTTTTAAAGCTTTAAAATAAAGATCTTTCAATTCCAAACATAAAAAAAAATTGTAAAGCCAGATTAATGAATTTGTTGCTTAGATATTATAAATTGTTTATCCCAAGAGGTCAAATGTCGAAGGCTATAACTTTTTGAAAAAAAAAATCGTAGAGAGTTGGTTAAGTAAGTAAGTAAGTAAGTAAGGTATGCTTTATTGTCAAAAAATTTTACCAATTTGTGGACAAAGCTTATAAAATATAAAAAAATACAATAAAAAACAAAAAATAATAAAAAACTACAAACAAAACAAAAACAGAAACAGACACCAAGTAAGTGGCGTGAGTTATACTACTTAATATAATTTTACATTCAATCTCCTTCTAAAGAGTTATGTTTTCATATTCTGATGAAAATAAATGCGTAAAACATTTTTAAACCTCTAATTTTTGGGTCTGAAAATAAGGGGGCAAATTTCGTTATAAACATTTAGAGCTGAAGCGGCCCTGTATATCCTATGAGTTTTTAACTTACAGATTATTGTTGCTGAAGATGAAACTAAGATTTATAAAAAAATAAAAAATTTCTACGACCAACTGAAGCCGAGATAATTTTTGGCTTTGAAAATAAGGGGGCAAATTTCGTTATAAACATTTAGAGCTGAAGCGGCCCTGTACATCCTATGAGTTTCTAACTTACAGATTATTATTGCTGAAGACAAAACGAAGATTTATAAAAAATAAAAATATACTACAACCAACTAAAGCCGAGATAATTGTTTTTATTTCTTAAATCGTAGTGCCTTTATTTATAACAATTAAGAAATTATTTTACGGTCATTGACTAAAGAAAGACTTATATTATCTTAAAATAAAAATTGCTATAAAATATAATTACATTTAATTATTAAAAATTATTTTGAAAATCGGTGCTTTTGCAAGCGGCCGAAATTTGCAAATCGCCCGGCTCGCTTCAAATCCGCGCGCTCGGAAAATTTTTACTTACGTATCTTGTATTAAATTTTGACAGAAAACAATTTAATAATATTACCATTAAAATATACAGTCTATTTACCACTGTATTTGTTTTTCTAGATAAACTTTTATATGTGAAATTTCATTTGTGAAGAAATAATATTACAAAAATGATACATATATATGAAATATATTATTAATAAATATATTATTGTTATATAAGTATAATAATAATAATAATAATAATGTTACTTCTTACTATAATATACAATATAAAACTTTTTCTTCTTGTAGTGACTATTCGTTTTGGATTTCACATATAAAAGTTTATCAAGAAAAACAAATACAGTGGTAAATAGACTGTATATTATAATGGTGATATTATTAAATTGTTTTCGGTCAAAATTTAATACAAGTTACGTAAAAATTTTCCGAGCGCGCGGATTTGAAGCGAGCCGGGCGATTTGCAAAATTCGGCCGCTTGCAAAAGCACCGATTTTAAAAATAATTTTTAATAATTAAATGTAATTATATTTTATAATAATTTTTATTTTAAGATAATATAAGTCTTTTTTTAGTCAATGACTGTAAAATAATTTCTTAATTGTTATAAATAAAGGCACTACGATTTAAAAAAAAAAAAAAACAATTATCTCGGCTTCAGTTGGTTGTAGAAAATTTTTATTTTTTTATAAATCTTCGTTTCGTCTTCAGCATCAATAATCTGTAAGTTAGAAACTCATAGGATGTACAGGGCCGCTTCAGCTATAAAGGTATATAACGAAATTTGCCCCCTTATTTTCAAACCCGAAAATTATCTCGGCTTCAGTTGGTCGTAGAAATTTTTTATTTTTTTATAAATCTTCGTTTCATCTTCAGCAACAATAACTGTAAGTTAGAAACTCATAGGATGTACAGGGCCGCTTCAGCTCTAAATGTTTATAACAAAATTTGCCCCCTTATTTTCAAACCCAAAAATTAGAGGTTTAAAAATGTTTTACGCATTTATTTACATCAGAATATATAAATATAACTCTTTAGAAGGAGATTAGATGTTTAACCAACTCTCTACGATTTTTTTTTCAAAAAGTTATAGCCTTCGACATTTGACCTTTTGGGATAAACAATTTATAATATCTAAGCAACAAATTCGTTAATCTGGCTGTACAATTTTTTTTTATGTTTGGAATTGAAATAGCTTCATTTTAAAGCTTTAAAAAATAAAAAAAATTATTTGTACAATAAATAATGCAATTGTAAAAAACGGCCATTTTGGACCTTTCGCAGGCTGTTTTGCAATAACCAATTAACGAAATTAAACTTACCATACCTTAAATTGTAGGTTTTTTAATTTACTACAACTTTCTATTAAAAAGTTATTCTCTAAATTCAATATCCTACGCTGCAAAATTAAAAATCATTAATAATTGCAAATTTAACAAGTGAAAATCGCAATAAAAAAAGCGCACAATATTTTTGGTTACATTTTAGTAGAAGTTATTCCTGGCATCGTCCTTTACAACACCTGATAGGTTTCAAAAATTCCTGAATTATATCACGTTTTTTCACCCACAGCATGTGGTATGTATAGCATAATATTTTCACCTATAGTAATGTACCGGGTGTCCCAATAAGAATGGCTCTCGGCCATATCTCAGGAACCGTTTATGGTAGAGCTTTCAAATAAAAATTTTTATAACAAAAGTTGCCTCAGGAAAAGCCTGGAAATTATTTTCATAATTGTGGGACCACCGCTAGAGGGCGTAATTGACTATCAAAAATTAAACAATCTAAATTTTACAAAATTTTCCTAATGAAGGGGCACTGGAAATCCAATCGTCGTATTCTTCATAAAATTCTACGTATATTTGATTTGACAAGTTTAGGTCTAAATTTGGAAATAAGAGCTGGGGGTGAGTGGGAACCTTGTTATGAAAAACTGGCTGTGAGTCCGGTTCTGCTTAATCAAATTTTGCAAACTTGGTCTTGTTGAAGACAGATCTTTTTCTTCAATGTAAAAGTTATGATTTCGAACCAACTTACTGAGTAATATGCCAGCTAGAACGCGTTATTTAATTTTTTTAAGAAATCTAGTGTTCCTTGGAAAATATTAAATGCAAACCTGCATTTTTAATACCATATTACAAAATTAAACAAAATTAGCAACAGAATAGCGAAAACCGCATGTTAATACCTTTTTTCTATCTCGAGATATCTTACAAAACGTGTAAATTTAAAAACATAACTGTTACTGTCACCGGTAAACGAAATTCATTAAAAGTAGTGTGCTATGGAAACAACAAAGAAACATTTTCCAGCTGTCAACATATATTAGGTCTTTTCAACGCTTCTCATTTGTTTCGAGCCTCGTTCATATCTCGTATATTAATATTATACACGGATTATACGGCATATGACAGAGGCTCGAAACAAATGAGAAGCGTTGAAAAGCCCTATTACAAAGAAATAAAAACAACTATTTAGTGATGACATAAACGTTCAAATGTTTGCCCATCATTTTCGTTGCAAACATTTACTCTTTCAAGAGTAGATTGAACAGCAGTCGCAATTTCTGCTCTCGATATGCTTTGAATGGCGTTTAGTATTCTCTGGATAATGTATTCTAGAGTAGTGTATGATGGGCAACAATTTGAATATTTAGGTCGTCACTAAGTAGTTCTTTTTGTTCTGTGTTATATTTAATTTTAATAGTATTGTTTCTCTTTATATTGTTGTTTTAATTAATTATATTTTTATACGTTGACATCTGGAAAATGTTATTTGGTTTTTTTCCACAGCACACTACTTTTCATTAACTTAGTTTACCGGTGATAGTAACAGTTATGTATTAAATTTACACGTTTCTCGAGATATCTTGAGATAGAAAAAAGATATCGACATGCGGTTTTCGCTATTCTATTGCTAATTTAATCTAATTTTATAAAGTATGATTAAAAATACATACTTGTATTTAATATTTTCCAAAGAAAACTAGATTTCTGAAAAAAATTAAATAACGCCTCCCATCTGGCTTATTACTTATTAGGATGGTTCAAAATTATCACGCTTACATTGAAGAAAAAGATCTGTCTTCAACAAGACCCAGTTTTCAAAATTTTATTTAGCAGAACCGGACTTACAGCCATTTTTTCATAACAAGGTTCCCACTCACCCCCACCACTTATTTGCAAAGGTAGAGTTAAACTTGTTAAATCAAATATGCGCAGAATTTGATGAAGAATACAATAATCGAATTTTCAGTGCCCCTTCATTAGGAAAATTTTGTAAAATTTAGATTTTTTTATTTTTGATATTCAATTACGCTCTCTAGCGGTGGACCCACAATTATGAAAATAATTTCCAGGCTTTTCCTGAGGCAACTTTTGTTATAAAAATTTTTATTTCAAAGCTCTACTATAAACGGTTCCTGAGATATGGCCGAGAGCCATTCTTATTGGGACACCCGGTACATTATTGTTTTGATATATTTTGGAGTATTTTGTTTTTAGTGTAATTTTCCTCGTCCCGACGGATTTGCTTGAAAATTTGGATTTAGGTTCCTCTTATTCTCTTCTTCACATTTGGACGTGAGCCCAGGGTTGCTTTTAATTAGAGGTGACAAACTTACGTTCAAAGTAAGTCCGGGAACATATAAACTGGCTCTTTGTCACTTAAGCCACTTTAAGCCACTTTGGTTTTATGGAGTTTTTTTCATTCAGTCAATAGTTTCGAATTATTTGCGAGTAAAAATGTTTATTTTTCAACAAAAGAAAAACCACGTTTCTAGATGGTTTTTCGCAAATAACTCAAAAAGTATAAACAATTGCCGAAAAAAATATTCCCAGCAAAAATTTAGCTTATAAAGAAACGAAAAAAATGGTGTATGTATGGAATCTGTACCAGTAGATGCAGAGTTATAGCTCATGAAAAGTAGGTTCTTATTCGTCAAATTCCAAATCAATTATTTATTTATACGTAAATTAACCAAAAAATCAAGCACTTTTGGGATAAAATAAACCAAACTTTTTAAGTATTTAAAAAGCAGTTTTAGTTTTGTTTTGTTTTAAAAATTGCTAGTATTAAAACTAAGCAAGTTATGATGAAAATAAAGTTGGCCTCTAAAAATCGTGAAAATCACTCCTTAAATAGCACCAAATGAAATTATGGTCGCTCCTGGAACAAAGAGGAATAACAACCAAGCTAAGGAAAGTTTATAAGATCTGTAGGTTTCACCTGTAGGTTAAAAAATGCTTATTTTTTAAAAATAGGCATTTAAGTTTTAAGAGTAAACAGTAGCGATCAACAGGTAGCAACAAAATATAACTTCGGGAGATAGTATCATAAACTTTGGCAACAGTGGTAATCTTTGACATTATCTAAGATTAATATTTTGACAATATCATAGTCGCGCTAAATGGAAATACATGTAATAGAAAACGATTTTATTATTAATAAATAGATATTTATAAAAATAAACCAAAATGGGTGAAAATTTTATGTTAAGATAGGTATTTAGAAAGGTATTTGCATGAAATATCTAATAATAAAACAATAATAAATAATCATTTTTTGTTGTGAAGCGAAACAAATTTCGATTTTCGCATAATTTTGGCACGGTTTTTAATGGACTTTTTCTTGGAATGTTTCAATTTATTTTTCGTTTGATTTACTTTTTCCATTTTGTTAAACTATTGATAATATTTTTAGAATAAAAAATTCCTTCTAAAACTTTATATACTCGCATTAGAATTCGAAATATTTTTACGTAAAATATACTTACCTACCTACATATAACTAAAACTCACAATTAACAACAATCTATTCTTTCAAAGAGGCCAACAACATATACAACAACAACAAATATAATAAATTAACTATCAATAAACACTACTTTCCTAAGAAACAACAAAAACGAATTCTTAAATTAACACACTACTGCACTGAACAGATATCGATAAAAATGACAGAACAGATTAGACGCAGATTAGAAAATCTGACGCAGGTTTGTCAAAATGACAGTGATAATTTCTCTATGTTGCCTAATTAATTATTTAGTTATAATATGTTCGATTTCTTGTTAGAAATAAAAAAATTTAGTAGTTCCAAGATTACACAAAATCTAGGCATGGGATAAAAAAGTTTATTTGAAGAAAGTTTATTTTTTTTTCTTCTTAATGACGGTACAGGCTCCTTTTTTCAATATTTTGTTTAGTTATAGAGTAATTTCCACGTACTAACATATTTCTGAAATTGGGCTCTGTACCGCCATTCTTTATTATATTACGAATGTGTGTGCCAAATATCTCGACAAAATATTCAAAATTAGAGCCGCAATCTTGGAACGCGTTTGTTGCTACCTGTTGATCGCTACTGTAGCCTCTTAAAGTAAAATTTTATTTTTGAAATTTTGAAAAAAATGCATTCTTTTCAAAATAACTCAACAAGTATTAAATGTAGGTTTTGCTTTTCTGAATATTTTGAATTTTTTGTTTTTCTGTAAAACAAACATTGGTTATGACCGTTGATTGATAAATATACTTGTACACTTGAGTCCACGAGTCTATTAGACCTGGATCCCGCGTACCAAAAAAAAGTTGATTAATAGCAAGCTGAAAATTTGTTAATAGCTTATCGTTGTCTAGTCGGACAAACTTTGATGTATGGGAACACTGGAACAGGGGAAGTTTTAATTGTGGAACAGTTTAAAAATTTGGAACGTCAGATTACGAAAACGTTCCATGTATTTTGTCGGACAAAACATCCAATTGATTTGTTACCCTTTCATTACACTCTCATGCAAAAATCAGACTGCTATTACTAACCAACATGATTCTTGTCATTTGATATGTTCTACGTGTTCCACTCATTAAAATGCTCAGTTGGTGATAAACATCAGTCTGATTTTTGCACGAGAGTTTAATGAAATGGTAAGAAATCAATTGGAAGTTCTGTCCGACAAAATACATGGAACGTTTTCATAATCTGACGTTCCAAATTTTTAAACTGTTCCACAATTAAAACTTCCCCTGTTCCAGTGTTCCCGTACATTAAAGTTTGTCCGACTAGACACCGGTAAGATATTAACAAATTTTCAGCTTGCTATTAATCAACTTTTTTTTGGTACGCGGGATCCAGGTCTATTTACCCGTGCGTCATTAATACCTAAAGAGATAAAACACATACTATTTATCTAGCATCATTCTCTGCCACGCATGAAACTAATGACAAACCAGCTACCGCTTGTTATTAAGTAAAAACACATGTTATTTTTATGAACGATCTAGTCTCAGTACATTGAAAAGAGATATGTACAAAAAAGACGATTGGGGATGTATTCACATTTTAAGTACAATTTCTGACGTTTTGGTTTGTTCATTTTTGTGGCTGTCAGTTTGTTGAATTTTTTGCTATTATTTTGTAGAATTTTTGCATTTTGAAGTTTTTTATCGTATACAAACAGTTGTTTTCACAACTAATTTTATATTGCAGTTTGCAATTTTAGGGTAAGTTTATGTTATTTTACGATTAATTTTGACAACGTACAAAGTAAACCTCATTGACACAGTGAAGGAATGCTTGTGTTTAATGTTTCGCCAAAGTGAATAAAATAACAAAAAGAAAATGTGATTGATTTTTTTTATAAATTGTTTATTTATGTATTAATCAATGATATTAAAAGAATTTGTTAAGCTACTTCAAATGTAGCTGTAATTGTGCACCAAAATTTTAAAGCAAAACTTACTTTGACATTTTATTTTTTGATAACGTCAAATTTTAACTTGTGATCGGAGGAATAGCTACTTACTGTCACTTGCTGTTGCGTTTAGTAAATTTCCGACTTATACGCTCTGAGCTTCGCTGGTGTCGCTCCTGGCGGATTACTAATTCAACTTTTACCGGTAATTTTTAAATTTATTATTTAATTGTTATCGCTTAATATTTACAACGCTAAAAAGTAATTAAATTGTAATAGATTTTTTTAAGATTTTGCTAAGTATTTTGACGTTCTATTGATGAAATATTAATTTCTTACTTCGGATACTTTCACAATTATCGTGTAGATGGCGCTAGATTAATTTATAATTACATCATAGAGGTATATATTAACATAGAGGGAGCCTATCTTCCGCGCTTCCTGACGACAAGATCTCATGGACTGGTTTGCTGCATCTCTTTCTAACACATTGTATTGAAAATAGATGATGACATTAAGTGTGAAGATAGGCACGGAAGAGGAGGACAACTGTAGCAGCTTTACTATGCGTAAGAGTGAAACAGCACTAATCCAAATAAAAAAGATGGTGTCGTCACTTCGCTCTGAATGACACTCTCTCTATGCTAATATATAACTCTATGAATTACATATTACGGAACATTAAAAAATCGTAAATTCAGTATTTAAAACGTAAGTATATTTAAGGTAAAAATATATACGCTGTGAGCTCGTACGTAGAGGGGATATTTATAAATTCCGGAGCGCCAGTAGTGACAAGTCTGTAAACGTTTACCGGAAATTTGACATAAATGTCAAAGTGATTAATTTTAAATTAAAATTAAAAACATTAATTATAAAAAATATTAGTTGATCAAAGCTGTGGTTTATATTTTTACCTTAAATATACTTACGTTTTAAATACTGAATTTGCGTTTTTTAATGTTCTGTAATATGTAATTATAAATTAATCTTGGCGCCATCTACATGATAATTGTGAAAGTATCCGAAGTAAGAAGTTAATATTTCATCAATAGAACGTCAAAATGATTAGCAAAATCTTAAAAAAATCTATATACGCTCTGAGCTTCGCTGGTGTCGCTCCTAGCGGTTACTAATTCAACTTTCACCGGTAATTTTTAAATTTATTATTTAATTGTTATCGCTTAATATTTACAACGCTAAAAAGTAATTAAATTGTAATCGATTTTTTTAAGATTTTTCTAATCATTTTGACGTTCTATTGATAAAATATCAATTTCTTACTTCGGATACTTTGACAATAATCGTGTAGATGGCGCTAAGATTATAATAGATTATTTATAATTAGATATTACCGTTGATTGAATACCTCAATCAACGATATTACGGAACATTAAAAAAACTTAAATTCAGTATTTAAAACGTAAGTATATTTAAGGTAAAAATATATACCACAGCTTTGACCAACTAATATTGTTTATAATTAATGTTTTTAATTTTAATTTTAAATTAATCACTTTGACATTTATGTCAAATTTCCAGTAAACGTTTACAAACTTGTCACTACTGGCGTTCGCGAATTTGTAAATATCCCCTCTACGTACGAGCTCACAGCGTATAGCACAGCTTTGACCAACTAATATTTTTTATAATTAATGTTTTTATTTTAATTTTAAATTAATCATTTTGACATTTATGTCAAATTTCCGGTAAACGTTTACAGACTTGCCACTACTGGCGTTCGCGAATTTATAAATATCCCCTCTACGTACGAGCTCACAGCGTATAATCAACTATTTTCAATGATTATATTATATTATTATAAATGCCACAAGGAAATAGCTTCAGAACAACATTAAGAAACCGGTATGGGCCTAGCGTTTGTCAAAATTTTAGGAGATTGGAAACCTTGTACGAGAAACTGGCACACTGTCAAAATTCAATTAAATTTTTAAGAAGATGTAGAGACAACAATTTAATACCAAAGGGCTTGAGGTTAAGGCCAGCATACTCAAGCAGAAGACTCCAAAATATTCTACATAGAGCCAGTTTGTCGATGATCCGGGAAAGGTTACAATTTCATAGGTCAAATTTATTTTTTATTGAACAACACATCGTAAGTATTGAAAATTTGCTTTTCTGAATGATATAAAATTCTGATTTTGATCGAATTATTTTTAGTTTACAAATAATTTATCAAAATTCATATCAAAAACAAAGAAATATACATTTAAATAAATTTAATATTCTTTTAGAACAAAATAGTACATTACATACTTTTGATAACCTAAATAGAAATAATGACATTTTAGCGACAGTTATCAATCTATCAAATAGAAATTTAAATGCAACGGAAAATTTGGTATTGTCAAAATGTTTAAACTATGCTGTTACTCATCCATCTATTCCAAAATTAGACATAATTAGCTCAGTGGAAAAAATATCCCAGTGTTTACCAAATCATGAAAAAGAAATCATTATGTTTACCAAATCAATATAGGGTACTATGTAAACTTGAATTGGAAAAATCTAATAAAATTGAACAGAACATCAGCAGAGAGGAAATGAAAGCTTTAAAAACTTTAAAAAATGATGACTCCATAACAACCCTACCAGCGGATAAAGGAAATGCAACTGTAATAATGGATAAAATACAATATGAGGACAAAATTACAGATCTAATTACAAATGGACCTTATATCAAATTAACGAAGGATCCAACGAAGACACTGGAAAACAAAATCTATAGAACTTTATTCAAATTTAAAAATGATCTAACGTACTATCAAAGAAAATTAATGACACCTCATTACAGTAAGACACCACATTTTTATGGAGTACCGAAAATTCATAAAGTGAATATTCCACTTAGACCCATTTGTAGTACCATCAATTCTCCTTATAGTGAACTATCAAAATTTTTATTAAATATTATAAAACCATTTTAGTGTAGGAAACAAAGGTTGAACCTTGCAAAATGGACACAAGTCCGGTTTTATTTTTTTTCTGATATATCAAGGGGTGCTTATTATAAGACTAACTTTTTCTGAAAAAATTTCGCCCCGGAACCTCCCTTTTCACCCCTTTAAAGGGGGTAATTTGTGGTTTTTGCGGAACGTAGCCCTTCCTGTAACTTTTACAAAAAATTTCTTTTACAGAAATATGAACAGGACTATATTTTCTACGATTTATTTCCAACACCATCTCTCTATCATCCACCGTTTAGCGGGGGTGGCGCCCTAAAGTTGACAAGTTTTTAAAAAAGATGTTTTTAAAAAATATATATTTTTCCCTAACTGTAACGGAAATTAAGAAGAAATCCTGCGGCAATTATTCACAAATAATTGACTGATTTTTTGGTATAGGTTTTACTTAAGGGTAATTGCCTTTTTTTTAATTACAGGGTGTTACTTTTGAAAAAACCTCTTTTTATACCATCTGAACCGTTTATGCTAGAGTAAAAAGACTTTTAGCGATTACCCATGTACTGGTGCTATTTACAAATTTGTACAATGCACCCCCATTTTTTCCCCGGAACCACCCCAAAAAAAGAAGAATTAATAAATAAATTGATTTTCTTGGAATCCTTCACACACAATGCCCTTTATTAATATGCTTCATACATCATTTTGTGGACGTTATTATTACCCATGCATGGACACCAAAAGCAATTTCCTAGTGCAACCCCTGAAGCAAAAAATAAATAAATAAAATGGGGGGTTGAAATTTTTTTTTTGTTTTTTGCTTTTTGATCCATATGGGCATATGCTTCATCAATAGTGCTTTTCAAAAATATATATGGTTATTGCAACATCTCTGCGAAAACCACCCCTATCCTTGAAAATATACTGCAGAAACTACCCCTATCCCTTGGCGAGCATGTTTTTACGATTTTCTCATTACCTATGTATTCTTTTTAAACAAAACTTATACAAGGTTAAAGACCACTATTTACTCTAAAAATTATGTCCTATTCATTTTTTCGTATAAGCAACCGTTACGGCACAGTGGCGCCGTAAACCTCATATATGCTTTGGCGGGCTCCAGTTTTTGTTTTTCTTTTCGTCATCTGTTCGTTTTATTGATAAAGTACTTATGCAAAATAAAACAACACAGTGTAACCTACAAATTATGACTTATGCACATTTTACATTATTTGCTCCCCAAAGCCACAGTGGTGGCCCAAAATAAATTTTTGCATATTTTCGCCACCTACATGCATTTTATTGCATTAATGCTACCTAAACAGCACAATAATTTACCCTTAGGTGGTCGCTACGCAGTGGCGGATCCAGGGAGGGGTGATGGGGGTGATCACCTCCCCCCCCTCTCAAACCAAGTGATATTATATTCAAAGATTATAAAAATATTCATTTATTTTTATAGAAATTTAACCAATTGGCACCCCCCTCTTAGCAATGCTGGATCCGCCACTGTCGCTAAAGCATAAAAAGTCATTCTTATAAAAATAATATTAATATAATATAAGTATTTCTATAAAAATAAATGAGTATTTTTATAATCTTCAAATATAATATCACTTGGTTTGAGAGGGGTGGGGGTGATCGCCCCCATCACCCCTCCCTGGATCCACCACTGCTTAGCGACCACTTAGGGGTGAATATTGTGCTATTAAGATAGCATTAGCGCAATAAAATGCGTGTAGGTGGCGAAAATATGAAAAAATTTATTTTGGGCCACCACTGTAGCTTTGGGGAGCAAAGAATGTAAAATGTGCATAGGTCATGATTTGTAGGTTGCACTGTGTTGTTTTATTTTACATAAGTACTTTGTCAATAAAACAAACAGATGACGAAAAAATAAACAAGAACTGGAGCCCGTCAAAGCATATATGAGGTTTACGGCGCCACTGTGCCATAACGGTTCCTTAAACGAAAAAATGAATAGGACCTAATTTTTAGAGTAAATAGTGATCTTTAACCTTGTATAAGTTTTGTTTAAAAAAAATGAATAGGTAATGAGAAAATCGTAAAAACATGCTGGATAAGGTATAGGGGTAGTTTCTGCAGTATATTTTCAAGGATAGGGGTGGTTTGCGCAGGGATGTTGCAATAACCATATATATTTTTGAAAAGCACTATTGATGAAGCATATGCCCATAAGGATCAAAAAGCAAAAAACAAAAAAAAATTTAACCCCCTATTTTATTTATTGTTTTTGGCTACAGGGGTTGCATTAGGAAATCTCTTTTAGTGTCCATGCATGGGTAATAATAACTTGCACAAAATGATATATGAAGCATATTAATGAAGGGCATTGTGTGTGAAGGATTCCAAGAAAATCACTTTATTTATTAATTCTTCTTTTTTTTTGGGTGGTTCCGGGGAAAAAGTGGGGGTGCATTATACAAATTTTTAAATAACACCAGTACATGGGTAATCGCTGAAAGTCTTTTTACTCTAGCATAAACGGTTCAGATGGTATAAAAAGGGGTTTTTTAAAATGTAACACCCTGTAATTAAAAAAAGGGCAATTACCCTTAAGTGAAACCTATACCAAAAAATCAATCATCTATTTGTGAATAATCTCCGCAGCATTTCTTTTTAATTTCCGTTACAGTTAGGGAAAAATATATATTTTTTAAAAACATCTTTTTTAAAAACTTGTCAACTTTGGGGCGCCACCCTTACTAAACGGTGGATGATAGAGAGATGCTGTCGGAAATAAATCGTAGAAAATATAGTCCTCTTCATATTTCTATAAAAGAAATTTTTTGTAAAAGGTACAGGAAGGGTTACGTTCTGCAAAAACCATAAATTACCCCCTTTAAAGGGGTGAAAAGGGGGTTCCGGGGCGAAATTTTTTCAGAAAAAGTTAGTCTTATAATAAGCACCCCTTGATATGCCAGAAAAAAAATAAAACCGGACTTGTGTCCATTTTGCAAGGTTTAACCTCTGTTTCCTACACTATTTGCAAATAATAATGACACATTTATAAAAAATACACAACATTTTTTAAACAAATTATCAAATATTGAAGTTAATCCAAATAATATTTTAGTAAGTTTTGACATAAACAGTTTATTTACAAATGTGCCATTAGATAAAACTTTAAACATAATTAAAACGAAATTAGAAAATGATAATACATTGACAACTAGGACACGACTAAATGTATCAGCTATAATGGAGTTATTGACATTATGTACTAATAATACCTATTTTCAACTAAATAATGAGTTCTATAAACAAAATTTCTAGCAATGGGCTCTTCTTTATCTCCATTATTGGCTAATATATTTATGGAGGATTTCGAAACTAATATCATTTCTAAACAAAATTTAAAACCCACAGTTTGGTGGAGATATGTAGATGATGTGTTTTCGATATGGCCTCATAGATCAGAATTGTTGGATACATTCCTGAATATTATAAACGATCAAGAAGAGACAATAAAATTTACAATGGAAAAGGAATACAATAACACTTTGCCTTTCCTCGATGTTTTAGTTTCAAAGAAGGATACTGGATATGAGACTCAAGTGTATAGAAAACCAGCACACACCAACAGATATCTCAATTACAAATCAAATCACAACATCAACGTTAAAAAGAGAATCATTAAATCCTTATATGATAGAGCCAAAATTACTTGTTCTAACGAAAATTCATTTTTAGAAGAAAAACATTTATTAACATCTGTTTTATTAAAAAATGATTATCCTTTATCGTTTATAAATAAGGAATTATCAAGATTGGATCGAATGGAACAGAACAACTTAAAACGGGATCCTACAACATTCACAAGAAATAATACGAGGAAAATATCAATACCATATATAAAAGGACTATCCGTGAAACTTAAAACAATAGGAAATAAATTCAACATTTCAACAACATTCAAAACAACAAACACATTGAGATCTATTCTATCTAAAACTAAACCTAACAATGAACAAGAAAGAACAAAGAATTGCATTTATAAAATACCTTGTGAATGCGAACAATTTTATTTAGGTGAAACATCAAGACCATTAAAAGTTAGAATAAGTGAACATCAGTCTTATATTAAAAATAGAGAATTTGATAGATCTCAAATATGTCAACACGCATGAGATAATGAACATAGAGTTCAGTGGAGAGATTCAAGTATAATCCTGAAAGAATCAGATAGTAAAAAGAGAAAAATCAAAGAAGCGGCTCTAATTATGCTAAATGAAACCAATTGTGTCGCAAATTCCTGGGTAGAATGCAGTAGGATGTGGTTACCCATACTGAAAGAGGAAGTCAAGAGAAAGAACATACCACGATTAGCAAGTCAATAACATATCGAGTTAGTACAAATTTTATATTTTAGTATTACTTATTGTTTGTCTATGTATTATGAATTTTATTTATAATTTAAACATAATAAAGTCAGAATTTGGTATTAGTTTTTTGAAAGTATATTAAATGTAAGACCAAATACTTACGATGTCGGGATAGTATCACGAGGTTTTTTCCTGGTTTTCCCTCGTGATTTACTATGGAATCTCTAACGCGAGAAGTTTACTGTCATCGTTGCATTTGGTTGTCTTTTTAAAGACAGATCACAGGATATGATTTTTTTGTGACGGATATTCTTGAGTTGGGATTGATTTCATGTAATCGAATGAACTATCTTTTAGTAAAGTCGTCCCAGGAACGCCACTCATAAATATTGGCGATATCATTTTAAAGTCTTCTAATTTAAAATGTATAATATACGTCTGAATTACCAATATAAATGAGTCAGATTAAATAAATTATTAGAAGAATTTTTTTTACTTAGCAACAAAATTTTTGTTCATTTTAGTAGTATTTTGTATTTTGACAACGAAACCCGATTTGGGCTTCGAAACGTTAATAAAACGATTTTTTTGGTAAAATTGTGGCTTATTTCCCATTGAAAATAGTTGATTATAAAAATGCCACAAGGAAATAGCTTCAGAACAACATTCCGACTTATTTCGTATGCTTTAAATGATGATGCACGGGTAAAGACTCGTGGACTCAACTGTATATTATTTATTAATCAACGATATGACTGTTCAAAGTTTGCATACATTCCTGATTAGCACTTTGAACCGGTGAAACTTACAAATCATATAAACAATACATAATTAAAATAAATAAAGCGGTAACGATTGATTTCATTTGGGATATCCGAAAGTGAAGTGGAGGGTAACAACTAAATCCAAATTTTCATACAATTCGGTGTTGACCTTGAAAATTACACGGTATCACCGCATTTTATGTTCATTTACTGACCTTTAGTTATATTCCATGCAGGCTCTTATTTCTTGTTAACTTCAAATTTGAATTGTTCATAAATGGGTTGTCATTCAATAATTTTACATATCGCACCTCCGCAAGTCAAAAAAGCAAAGTTTCGAGAAAACGACGTTTAAAGTTTGTCCTACAACATTTTTGGGTTTAATTCAAAAACTAGAATAGTAACTGTTTTAGTCAGTTACAATGGTTTTTGAAGCTCTATAAAATAGCGCTTTAGTACAGTGAAACTTGGATAATTCGAATCTTAGGGGACCGTTAAAAAAATTCGAATTATCCAAAAATTCGAATTAAAAAATAAATCAACAAAAACAAGGATTACCTACAAAAACATCTGCAAATGATAAATATCAGTAGTTGATCAGCAAAAAAACAGTAGTTGATCATTTTCATTGCTTGGAGATGTTTTTGTTCCTATTCTTGCCCGAATTTTGTCAACCTAAAAAAATGGGCTAACAAAATTCGGCCAAAAATACCAATTAAAACATTTGAAAGCTATAAAAAAGACCGACTTTCTTTTTTTCCAAAGAGATGACAAGCTTCTCAGTAATGACAAAAGATTCTAAGATATCCAGAAAAGATAGCAGAAAAGTTCGAATTATCCAAAATATAATTCGAATTATTCACGACTTTTTACCATTACTTATATAGGAAATGCTAGGGACCAGAATAAAAATTCGAATTAAAGAAGATTTCGAATTATGGAAGTTCGAATTAAGCAGGTTCCACTGTATATTAAAAATAAAAAAAATTTTTTTTTTTGTTGTGACACTATACAGATAAAATAACGAAAAATTTACGAAATATTATTTATCAAAAGTGACACTTGCAGTACGGAATATAATATCATTATTATTATCTCGTTAACAGCCTTGTACTTTTTAATGATGCAACTTTAAATACAAGTAACAACATTAGACATAAAATACTGCAAAAAGAAAAATAAATAATTGAAAAATGTGTCACTTTTCTTGAGCACGTATGCAGATTGTTTTGAATAAAGTAATCACATACACTGTCTTAACTCGACAAACGACGCTTTATACACATCTAATGCCGCTTCCGCATTGGTAAATTTTTCGTGCGTACTAGCTGTTCGTCGCAAATATTTGCGTGCTCGAAGTAAATTGTGCTAGTGTGGACGTATTCGTGGCATAAATCGGACGCAAGAATTTTCGACGCACACAACGCACACGCTCCATCGGTTATCGTTTTCGAGCGAAGATCAAATGATTTAAGCACCGCGTCCTCACTGGTAAAAATTTGTGACGGAAATTCTTGCGACGAACCATTAGTTCAATACGCACGAAAAATTTACCAATGCTGACGCGCCATTAGATGGACAAATGCTTTGCACAAGTCGATATGTGACACTAGTCTCATCTAACGATAAATACTTGACCCATAGACGTGACACTTTGTGAGATAGGAGTTTATAGTTTTATTAAACTGTTGGTGCAATAAAACAGATTTTAAAACTTTTTAAGTTATGACACTCTTTGAGCGGAGGTGCGATATGTATATGACTTATGTCTTAATTTCGTGATCTGCCCCTTAATGTATTGTTTGCTATTCTGCGGCGTACGCCCTGTTTTCAATATGTTTCAATATCCTTTATATCAGTGCCGCCCAAAATCCCGACAGCCAAAATCCCGACAGCCAAAATCCCGACGGCCAAAACACCGACACGCCAGAATCCCGACAGGCCAGAATCCCGACATATCCTCGCATAAGTAAAAATTCCGACCACTACATTTTGTTTAGTAACAAAAATTAAAAAACAGATGGCCATAAACAAAAAACAAGAAATAAATGTAATTATATGTTAAAAAGAAACTTATCAAACCTGTCGGGATTCTGGAATGTCGGGATTTTGGGCTGTCGGTATTCTGGCGTGTCGGGATTTTGGCCGTCGGGATTGTGAATGTCGGGATTTTGGCTGTCGGGATTTTGGGGTAGACCCCCTTTATATATTATGTTAGGAAAGGAAGGATTCATTTTTTTTAAATGTGGTCTAGAGGTAATGAAGCACTCAACTCATTGAGAGAAAAGTGGTTCATCTTAGAGTTTAGTACTTCATTACCTTTATGTTACTTTGTGTCCGATTATCTGTTCGCTTCTTGGTGCTTTACTTCATTTACTATTTGGATGTCACTATTTGGATGTCACTATTTGGATGTCACTATTTGGGTGTCACTTTGGATTCACTTTTTGTGTTGAAATTCTCATATTATGCGTGTTGCAGTAGCCATACTCATTTTATGTAATAATAATTACAGCTGTGTTCTTGATTGTCAGCTATCTCCCAACGCTTTAAAGGGCCTGTCTAGTGGTCTCTTGCCTGTTGGTTTTGAATCTTTTGCTTTTTCGTCGTCTACTTCCTACTTTATAAATAGGCTCATACCTGTTTTAGTTCAGCTTTTAGCCTCAATTGACGTTGTTTGACCATCTTTTCCTCGGTCGTCCCAATGATCTTCCATGGAAATACTATCTTTTTGCTTCTACTATAAATTTACATAATATAATCAAAAACAATAATTTGTAACTTTTTAAGATTCCCATGAATCATGAACTAGTTTTAATGTAACTGGGGTAATTTACATTGCAAATTATTAGTCAACATTTTCCCCGGAAACTTTGCGATATTTATAGATGTGTATTTTATCTTGTAATGGATTTAAATAGAATTGTATTTTCAGTTAACCGATTTGGAGAAACAAGTAATACGAAGACAAATACTACTACAAATAGTACTATGCAACTCGATAATCGATTTTTAGTAGATATTCCTTGTAATCCACCTAACAGGATGATCAGAGGCAAATGTAGAACAGTTTACAATAACCGATAAAATTGTTATAGAGGGAAAGGTAAGTAGTGTGTTCGTAAATTGCTTTTCAGTTTTTAAATTTATAAATTGTATTAAAAGTTTTGGTCTGTTTCTGTCTGAAAGTTTCTTCATTGACTTAATATTATACATTGTAGTGTCTTCGTAACCCAATACCAGGGAAATAAGCGAAAAAAGACTCTGTTCGGGCTTTGGATAATCCAGGTATCTGATAACTTTTTTAGTTATTGTAAATCTATAGAAAGAAAACCCAACTGTTTCCTGCCGAGAGTTCGGAGCCGTTTTGTAGTTATTAACAATTTAGTGCAAAAAACGCGATTTTTTCAATTTTTTGCACTTTTTTAGAAAGCTAAATAGTTCACAAAAAATTACAAAATTTGGTGTTTTAGAACATTGAAAAAGTTGCAAAATGACGATTGTTGAAAGTTAAAATATCAATTTTTTACTTCGCAAACTGCTAAGTAAGGCAAAATCGTTATTTTTTTTTATTTAGTTTAATGCCTCGACAACTAATGGCCATTAACATGTTACTGTTGCTTTCACAATCAGATAGTGTAACGTGTAATGTGAGTGTGTTGAGTAAATGTCTTGTTACTTAGTTAAGTTGATTTCATTATTTTTACAAAGAGACGCTAATTGTATCCGAACGTCTGCGGTCCTTTAGGTGAGTACCGATCCCACAAGGATAGAAATTATTTTCACTTAGTAATTTTTAATAAATAAAAGAATTCCTACCCAGATGAGATTTGAACTCATGACTCTTGGATCAAAGGTAGGCTCTCTTACTACTGAGCCATAGGTAAAATCGTTATTTGCTAATAACAATAATTATTATTCAAATTTACCTATAACTTTAAAGTTGGGTATTGGGGTACTTAACAAACACTCAAAATTTCAGAACAATCCATTTTTGTTTAAAAGTTATTGTATTTATCCAGAGAGCTGTTTTGCAATAATATTAGAAAATAATGAAATACCGTAATTCTACGCTTATCAAATTAAAGTTTAAAAGTTAAACTATGAATCTATCAAAAGGTTAAAAAATCATTTTTATAACCAAAAATAGTTTTGCGCTAATTTTAACGTATATGTATAATAACTTATTAACAATCTTTTATTTGTAGACGAAACATTTTTCCATATTCTAAAAGCTGGCAAGTTTACATACACGAATTTAAACATCCAACAAAGCTATTCTAAAACGATTAGGAAAAAGTAGGGTTAAGATTAAACTTAGCATTGTCTGTGACTGTTACAAATAATAGACCTGGATCCCGCGTACCAAAAAAAGTTGATTAATAGCAAGCTGAAAATTTGTTAATAGCTTACCGGTGTCTAGTCGGACAAACTTTAATGCACGGGAACACTGGAACAGGGGAAGTTTTAATTGTGGAACACTTTAAAAATTTGGAACGTCAGATTACGAAAACGTTCCATGTATTTTGTCGGACAAAACTTCCAATTGATTTGTTACCATTTCATTAAACTCTCGTGCAAAAATCAGTCTGGTGTTTATCACAAACGGAGCATTTTAATGAGTGGAACACGAAGAACATATCAAATGACAAGAATCATGTTGGTTAGTAATAGCAGTCTGATTTTTGCACGAGAGTTTAATGAAATGGTAACAAATCAATATTGGATGTTCTGTTCGACAAAATACATGGAACGTTTTCGTAATCTGACGTTCCAAATTTTTAAACTGTTTCACAATTAAAACTCCCCCTGTTCGAGTGTTCTCATACATCAAAGTTTGTCCGACTAGACGCCGATAAGCTATTAACAAATTTTCAGCTTGCTATTAATCAACTTTTTTTTGGAACGCGGGATCCAGGTTTATAAGGCTGAAGCTGAAATGAAAATTGGTTGGATGATAATGTTAATGACTATGTATCTTGTTGAGGGAAACTAAAAATCAAGCGTTTATAAATGTTAATGAACCTCAAAATACTGTGTTTTTTTATCTCAGGATCTGATTGATAGATTTTGATCTTTTTTATGATTCGTATGTCCTTTTTGCGTAGGTATATTACAAATATGCAATGTTTTAATAATATGATAATTAACAAACAATCTAATTTGTTTAAATTGATAAAAAATATATTTTTCTGAAAAAATTGTATTTTTTGTTTCAGTTGTAATTAATTTCTACTGTATGATAAAACTTTAAGTCTCTATCTTTAAAATGAAACTGATTACTTTTTTAATTAGTGTGGGTGTGAAGTAAAAAAATAGTTCCTTATTTTTGTCTAATCGTTCCAGAGTTCTATTTCTTTAAAATTTGTGGGAAAATTACCTGCTTTTCGAATATGTAAACATATTTTTCCTACAGATATTGTCAATAATTTTGCTTTAGGATTTTCGACTATCTATAGTAAGTAGTTTTTTATCTTTTTTTAATATATAATATACCTACTGATGGCAAAAGTCTTCTACTTTCATTTGGCATTCTCACAAATTACCCTATATCCACTATTTTGTGTCTGTTACAGCAAAAAAAGTCTCTAAGATAAACAAGTAAAATAACTTTTAAACTAATTAATAGATTACGCTCAAATTTTGAGTATTTGTTTAGTACCCCAATACCCAAATTTGGGTGAAATATTAAAGTTCTAGGTTAATTTTAATAATAGTTATTAATAAAAAATTATTTTCACTTATTTTGCAATTTGCGTGGCAAAAATTGACTTTTTTACTTTCAACAATCGCCATTTTAAAACTTTTTCAATGTTCTAAAAAACCAAATTTTGCAGTTTTATGGTAACTATTCTATTTAGTTTTTTAATGGGGAGCAAAAAATCGAAAAATCGCGTTTTTTGCACTAAATTGTTAATAACTACAAAATGGCTCCGAACTCTTAGCAGGAAACAGGTAGGTTTTCCTTCTTTAGGTCTACAATAACTAAAAAAAGTTGTCAGTTACCTGGATTATTTCAAGTCCCGAACAGGGCATTGAGAAAAATCTTACTTCCCTGGACTACAAGTATTTAACGTACAAAAAATCGAAAAAATCGCGTTTTTTGCACTAAATTGTTAATAACTACAAAATGGCTCCGAACTCTTAGCAGGAAACAGGTAGGTTTTCCTTCTTTAGGTCTACAATAACTAAAAAAGTTGTCAGTTACCTGGATTATTTCAAGTCCCGAACAGGGCATTGAGAAAAATCTTACTTCTCTGGACTACAAGTATTTAACGTACAAAAACCTAGTGATAGGTATGGGGCATAGGTATGGAAAATTATTTAACATGTTTTTAGGTTCACGCCAGCTTAGTCTGTATATATTTAAGACGCGATAAAACCATTTACCCGTACGTCATCATTTAAAGCATACGAAATAAATCGATGATAAGTCGGAAATTGAAATTTACTAAACGCAACAGCAAGTGACAGTAAGTGACTTGCTGTTGCGTTTAGTAAATTTCAATTTCCGACTTATCATAGACTTATTTCGTATGCTTTAAATGATGACGCACGGGTAAAGATTCGCGGACTCAACATTAGGAGTATTGTTTTGCCCGTATAATATGGTTTAAATGTTATTTTACCCAGGTTCTGAAACTGTTTTCTTGTGAGATGTTTAGGTTAAATATTGTATTTGTGTGGGATTAGATCACGATTGATTATATTCAAAGTTACATCATTTCACGTTTGTTTTTAACGTTTACACACCGGAAATATTAAAAAAAAGAGATTAATCTCGTGTTAAACCGACACCCTCGAAGAGATCTACCAATAGTTGAAATCGCTCCACCAACCATCACCTCAGAAGTAGAATGAAAGAAGTGAGGAACGGATTGAAGACACCTCTCCTATGACCACTAAACTGAGCTAAGCAGACTAAGCACCAGAAATGCGCTGAATATACCTATGGCAAGCGTTAACTACCACAACATAGTTTGTCACTTCAGCAGCAGATTGACAAATTGGAACATATCAAACGAATAATTGGTCCCTGAGTAAATCAACTTAAATGCCTGCCACTGCCACTTAAATACACAAAGGATGTTGCACTTAAATCAACATAAAAGCACTAAACAAATACAAAGATGCTGGTTTTACACAAAACAAACCCTTCAAACCCTGTTGAACGCTGTAAACAACGAATGTATTGCAAAGCTCCTAACAATCAATGTAAAGAAAACAAAATGGATGGTGGTCGGAGAAATTAATATCGAAGACTCAGTACTAAAATTAGATAACAAAATCCTGGCAAGGGTGGAACACTTTAGATATCTGGGTAGCTGGATTGACTGCAGAGCGGAAAGTGATAAAGAAATTTCTACCAGAATAGAACTTGCACGAAAAAGCTTTATTACCTGGCGTTCTCTATTATGCAGTAGAAATCTGTCAATAACCACACGTCTAAGAGTATTGAAGTCGTCTGGTCCGTTTTGTTCTATGGATGTTAAACTTGGACTATAAAAGTGAAAAATCTCAACAAATTAGAAGCGTCCGAGTTGTGGTGTTACCGTGGCATGCTCAGAATCTCGTGGACAGCACACATATCCAACGAACGTGTGCTGGAGACCATGTACAAAGAGCGACAATTGATCAACGTCATAAAAATGGAGAAGGTTCAATACTTCGGTCATATAATGAGAGGACCCAAATATCGCTTACTCCGGTTGATCATTCAGTTCAATATCGAAGGAAACGCAGGGTTGGAAGAAAACAACTGTCCTGGCTGCGTAATATTAGACAATGGATAGGTCGAACGGTCGAGAAATTATTTCATATAGCTGCCGACCGTGAAACATGTCATCAGCTTGGTAATACGACGATAGACAACGCTTGAAAACAAGCACGGTACACAAAGAAGATATCTTTTTGGAAAAATTTCCGTAAATGAAAATAAAGACCATGGAAATAACAAACTGAAATGCCAACAACAAACTAAGACTTCAATAAGAAAAGACTCTGGTAGCTGGGCTCGTAGTGATGAAGGCAAAGCAATCATTTTTGAGGAACATCTTAAGTCTGTATTTCAACCTCATCAGAAAGAAGTTCAAACACGACGAAAACCCCATTTTAGACATGCTGGACGCCCCAAATCAGAGGAGTCCACCGATTAAAAAAAAAAAGAAAAATTTGTGAAATCGACACCCCCATCGAACAAGGTTGTAACTCATTTTTAGCGATTTTACAGGAGAGGCAAAAAACGAAAACAAGAATTTTTAAAAATTTGTAGCTAAATGATTGGACCCTTTTACACTAATGTGATATGATATTTATAACATATTAAGGGATTACTGTGAGATGTATGCTTTGCAATTTTATTAACTATTAAGAATCTTGAGTTTGATTGAGATACAACCTTGAGATTAAACATGAGTATTCGTAGAAAAAGGTTGTAACTCGACTAACAACCATTTTACACTCCCCGTGTTAATTATTTTTCCCGTTTAACTAGTAAAAGGTTGTATGTTTTGAGTTATTTGCAATATAGCTAGGAGAAATTAGTTTTTGTGGTATATTTAAACAAAATATCAACTCACAGTTTACACAATTTTAATTGGAAATTATAAATTTTACAATAACAATAATATTCAACACAACTTCTATCACTATGAAAAAATCGTGGTACAAAATATCTCAAATTTTTCGAATTTTTATTACGTATTTGTAAATATTTAATTTTAAACCATTTTAGTTTATTACTTTACTCTTTTACTATTAATATCTACTTCAAAATTAACATGTGTGCCCTTAAATGGGTCAAAATTTAGAATATGCTTCTGATTTATTTCATTTACGGATTTAGGCTTGCCTGATGCTTTGGCATATCGTATCATGGTTAACCATTGGTGTGGAGCATATACGACTCAATGTTTTTTCTGTTTTTCTTATAAGGGCATGCATTGAATAACCCTCGTTTTGTGAATGTGCTATTTCTAAAAATACATGTGTAATGTTAATATTAAACTTTTTCACTACATATAAGTACGTAGCAAACACTATTCGATACTTATTTTGTCCACCGCAACTACCAAAAAGAAAAAAAACTCCGTAAATCCGTTTTTACTTCTATTTCGATAATTTGACTTATGAGATGCACCATATGTTTGAATACGTTATAAATTAAACATACGTGCAACAAAGTTGTAAATGATTTAAAAACCTTGTTGATCGTCAAGTATAAAGAAAGTAAATATTTTACATAGGGAGTATCCAGTGTTACTGCCTTCTTCAAGCTAAAATGCAACTTCTTATTAGCCAAACTATTGAAAATTAAACTATGTCGTTTATATTGACGTGTGCGCAATTTTTTGCTGAATTCGCCTGTGTTGAAATCTGAAAAAAAAATGTAACTTGAGTTACAACCTTGTTCGCTGGGGGTGTCGAAATCACAGAAGTCCGTGCACAATTAAATAAAAAAGCACCCAGTTATCATCTTATCACGGGTCTAATACTAAAAAGTTTTTAGGGTAAAAGGCTAAACTATATCTAACAATAAAACACTGAAAACGTTTGTTTTCTATACTTCCACAAAATTTATTATAACTAAGTGACTACAGCTGTTTCGGCAGAGTGCCTTTCTCAAGTGATTTAGTTTACTATGGGTTTGCCTTTATAAAGTCTTTAACTGAAGAGGTTGAGGAGTGGGGAGCTGTTTGTCTCGAGTTGGTCATTCAGAATTATATCTGTATTTTTTAATTTATTAATTTCCATAGATTCTAATAAAGATAGCTTAAGGCCTTTATTTTGAATATGCAAAATTTGAAACTCTTCATTAAAAGAATGATTATGATCTAGAAGGTGAAGTGCGTATGTAGAAGTGTCTGTTTTTCTATTGTTCTATATTCTAATATATTCTATATAGTATATAGTATATAGTATATAGTATATAGTATATAGTATATTCTAATACTATATATTTTCAACGCTATCATAAAAATTGGTTACTTTCCTGTCCTGCGGAAACTAGTGGAAAGTAGATAAAATAATTATGGTACGAAAACTTGGCAAAGACCCAAATGAGGTTTCATCATACCGTCCGATAATTTTCTACCAACTCTCGCAAAGCTTTTCGAACAGATCTTTGTGCTTAGAATCGAACCTATATTATCTTAGAAAATACCTTAATAAATACCAAACTACCAATTTGGCTTTAAGGTAGACTTCCGCACCAAGCGACCGAGACAGGAGACCGCGAGAGGCGACAGATAGGTCGCGAATAGACGATAGTTGGTCACTGGTCTCGGTCGCGGGCTGCAGAACTACCCTGATATAATTGCATTGAGAGCAGTCGTGGGGAGACCTCGCCTATCTGTCGCCTGTCGCGGTCTCCTGTCTCGGTCGCTTGGTGCGGAATTCTACCTTTAGACAAAATTTTGGTACTATCGAGCAAATACTTGATCGTTTTCTGAAACGTTTCCTAAATGTTTCCCACTCAAGTGGTAAGCGTACAATGGCGCCATCTACTTGGATGGGCATGAATGAAAAGAATTTATTAATTATCGTTTTCTGCTCATTGTACTACCCGATATTTGCTCTTAAACTGAAATCTTATGTCATTCCAGCATAATATATTATTATTCTAGATTATTTATAATTTTATTTTAACAGCACTTTTCTCTTTTTAGATAAATCACCCTCAGAAGACTGTGGAAAGTACAATTCAGATAAAAGTTTCAATATATTTATAATTGCCAGCTTGCCGTATTTACGTAAAAAAGCTTTAACGTGATATGTTGATATTTAATTTAATTTTAGTTTATAAGTTAAAATAAATTAGATGTAATGATATTTATTTAAATAAATAATACAATTTAAAGATTTCCTTTAATATATTATGTAAATAAAAAAATGTATATTTTTGATGCATTTAAAATTTTTTAGCCTGATACAAATGTGCCAATCCGTAGACGATGTCCACTATCTATACTATATTTTTTTTCTTGTCTTTGATGATACCGACAATCATTTTTTCTGTGGTTTGTATGACTTAATTTTTTTGTTGTGTTTTGTTTATGTATGTTGTGTATGTTTTGTTGTGTTCTGCTAAATTTTTTTACATCTTTAGAGTTTGGATGCTTAAAATTTACTTCACTCCTTTTAGGCTGATCTAAAATATCTATAATTCTATTGTTATTTATATTAGAACAAACTTTTAGTGGTAGCTATTGATTATATGATAGAAAAATTCAAGAAAACTTAAAGATAACATCTCCTTAAAACCACTGTAACGTGTGACACCACAAACCATACATACTCATAGACGTTTCACGTAAATTGTCAAGGTCAAGACCACAAACCATACATACTCATAGACGTTTCACGTAAATTGTCAAGGTCAAGACAGCAAATTAGTTACCATTCCAATCCAGAGATGTCGCTGTCAGTCAATTCTCTTGTCATATTTAACAACTGACAGTTGACAATTAAATTAATTTGTTATTTACTTTTTATTTTACAGTTTGTGGCTTAATTATTTTATTATAGTGGTGTTACGTTTTTAATTAGATTTAATCACAATTTTAATCAAGTGTATTAACCTCTTCTCCGTTTTTATGAGTAGAATTTTTAGTTTACATTGATTATCCCAAGTTGTGTTTCTCCACATTAAAAAACAATATAATGGATCCTGAAACAGTTAATTCCAATAGACAAGTGTGTCATCAACATTTCGGACCTATATATTTTTGGAAGTTTGTAAAAGATTATAAGGTAATATTTATCTAAACACAAGATTCTTTCAAAAATTTTCATTTAACTCGATACACATCAGTGCTTTCACGTGACACATAGCAGTAGTGTTTAGCATTTTGAAAAGAAATTGGAATATTTGAAGTTTTAAGTAAAATATGGAATAAAACATTGAATTGTCTTTCTGTTGTTTTAATTTCCTGCGAAATTTCATCAAAAATCCCGCAAAATTTATAATTTGAAATTCTCACGTAACTAAAATTTGTCAATTTAGTTCCCATTCCAATCAAGAGATGGCGTTAATTCGATCCGAAAGATTAACATGGTCGTGAAACGTCTATGAGTATGTATGGTTTGTGGTCAAGACAGCAAATTAGTTACCATTCCAATCCAGAGATGTCGCTGTCAGTCAATTCTCTTGTCATATTTACAACTGACAGTTGACAATTAAATTAATTTGTTATTTACTTTTAATTTTACAGTTTGTGGCTTAATTATTTTATTATAGTGGTGTTACGTTTTTAATTAGATTAATCACAATTTTAATCAATTGTATTAACCTTCTCTCCGTTTTAATGAGTAGAATTTTTAGTTTACATTGATCATCCCGTGTTGTGTTTCTCCACGTTTAAAAAAACAATATAATAGATCCCGAAACAGTTTATTTTAATAGACAAGTGTGTCATCAACATTTCGGGCCTATATATTTTTGGAAGTTTGTAAAAGATTATATCCCTAATAGCACACGACGTCCTTTGGACGTCCAAAATAGGTCCATTTTTGGTCCTTACGTCCATGGACTATAAACGGACATCCTTTGGACGTCCCATTTTGGACGTCCTTCGGAAGGAATAAATATGGACGTCCTTTGGACGTCCGACGTTGAACGTCCTTTGGACGTCCATACTGGACGAAATACGGACGTTTTATGAACGCGTATATATTATATTGGACACATTATACCAATTACGGGATCAAATAGCAAAATAATTCAATAAAATATTAACTTACGCGTTAACTTTACGTTAATGAAATACAGTCAAACCTGTCAGTAACGGCCACTAAAATGAAAGAACTATTGGCCGATATAGAAAGGTGGTCTTTATTGCCAGTTTTTGTAGTCTAGATATACAGTAAAACTTGTGTTACTGGCCACCTGATAAAATCGGCCACCTGTACTAACGGCCAGTTTAAATATTCCCCAAACCAATTATATCTAGACTACAAAAACTGGCAATACCGGTCACCTTTCTATATCGGCCAATAGCTTTTTCATTTTTAGTGGCCGTTACTGACAGGTTTTACTGTAGTTTAAATCGAAAAGATTAAATCTTAATTCAAAATTGTATATACAATTATTACAATTATAAACAAACTAAGTAGGTATATAGTTTAATATCCAAAAAATGTTTTTGATTTTATGTAATGTAATGAAAATCTTATTTGTAAATTATTGGTTACAATGTTTAACAATAGGAAATATTCAAGAATAAATAAAATAAAAGTTTAATCCTAACAACACAAAACATTCCAGGAATGTAGGTACTACCGTTCTATTCCGTGAACATCTATCTGATTAAATTATGGGTGGAAAGTTACCACAAGATATTCTAGGTTCGTTCCAAGACGACACATTTGTACGATCCCTTGAACCGCCACGAAATCGATTGGACTGTTTTAATGCGCAGAATCGCCCTTGAACGGTTTTCTTTCGATCTCGATCCGATTACCGGTACATAACCACATAACCCTCTTGGAACGAATTCGTGTACCATTTCAAGTTCGAGTTGCGCCTGAGCCATTTTCAGTGCGAGTACCACTGTACCACTATAATAGTAGTTTGCTAGATGGTTAGAAATTAATATTTCTAATGTCCACTTTACATCAACAATAAATTGAATAAGAAATTGACAAAGTTATTCAATACCAAATTTGACGAGTACAAAATGTATGGTTTGTAAAAGAAAGTGAAATAATTTGATGAAATAGAACAATTGGATATGTTTTATTTTGTCAATTTTCTTTTTATTCACGGCAAAATTGGATGTAGAATTGTGTTTTGTATAAGCCAAATTTGACCTTAAATAACTTTGTCAATTTCTTGTTCAATTTATTGTTGATGTAAAGTGGACTTAACATGTTCATTAAACATCACTTCAGCTTCAAAACCTTCCCCAGGATCGATATCTGACATTAAATCGTTGTCTTCTATGAAAAAAGAAAATAATAAATTATCCATTTTTATAAGATTAATTTGAAAAAAAAAAGAATTAATAATTATTTAAACGGAAATCAAGATTCACAGGTACTAATAACGTAAATTGTGGATTATTCTATTATTGAATCATCAGCTGATCTCATAGCAGTGACCAGTAAAAATGAAAACAATCCTAACTGCGCAAGTCAGTACAAATAGTTTCTGCTTGAAGGCATGTATCAAAAGGGCCGTTCAGTTACCGATTTCGAAGCGGTACATGGATCGCTTGGAACAACACGGTGTACGATACCAATCATCGTTCATGTTCGCTTGGAACGCATTTTTTATAATGCGCATGACGAGGGCAGTACGAAGGACGGTTTTCATGTCACTTGGAACGCGCCTTCTATGAACATAGTACAATGTCTTCCTGGAGGGGTAAAATTTTCCATTACAAGATTTTAAGAGAGGCCATTTATTGTACTGTTCAATTTGCGTTCATTTTCAAATTTGCCGCGCGAGTATCTATGTAGGGTCTCGTGGTCATTGTCATTGGTCATCACATTTCATTTTCATAACATAACCGATAACCTAAAAATTTAGTAAAGTAAAAATTTTGATTGGAAAAAAATGCATCGATAAGGGGGTGTGGGAAATGGAAATTAGTGGCTTTTTTGCTGTACTGTCTGCTAGTTTTTGCTCTGGGCTCTGGCTAGATCTCTTGTTTAAACAATTTTGTAAGTATTATAAAATCCGTTTTCAATTTTCTTTATTCTTTATGAAACGAATCATTTATACATGCATATTATTACCTGTAAATAGGTACCTATTTCTTTTGATTTTTAATTGTAAAGAATAGAAAAATTACCCTTCATTTTAATTTTTTTTAGAATCAGCTGAAAGTGGCCTACAAAAAAAAACCAAGAAGGAAATGTATAGCCTTGTGGCTATGAAAGGCAAAAGAGAGATATAAAAAGTGTATTGGCTAGTTGGAAGAAAGTCCACATTGTTCATGCATAATAAGTTATTACGTTATCAACAAATATCAAGAAGATAGCAGGGTCACGAGCATCAACTTCATCAGTTCAAGAATATCGAGGAAATCCAGCTCCTCGATACTACTGGGCAAACTAGAAGATTGAAGAGGACAAATCCTTTTGAACTAGTTTGAGTGATAGGTGATAGTGAAAAACGGAGCATAGTGCTTGTGTGCTGTGCCTTTGTATGTTAGAATAGTGCACGATCTTGTTAGATTAGATAAGAGACGCTATGGGGTAAGCTCTTCATTTTAAGAAACAGTAGTAATTTAGGTTAAATTAAAATTGCTCATTGGTCAGTTATGACCAGATTGTTTTTTTATGTTTGGCAAAAAGGACTTAAGTCAGAATTGCACATTGATAATGTTTTGATGATTTCTGGACCAGAAAAAAACTGTTGTAGATGTAAACTGTATGTACAGTAGAATCTACTACAGTACTGTAGAAATCATCAAAACATTATCGATGTGCAATTCTGACTTAAGCCCTTTTTCCCAAACATCAGAGAATTGTAATGTACAATAATTCTCCTATCTGCTTTTTCATGAATTTTGTAGGAGACGAAAAACCATTTTTAGGATCATCTGCTTTCACATGTAAATTTTGACATGTTTTGTAGTAAATAGATAGTTGAATTTACTACAAAACATGTCAAAAAATATATGAAAACAGGAGGTGACTATAAAAAAAGTTTTTAGTCTCTCTTACAAAACTCATGAAAAAACAAATCGGAGGTATGTCACATCAGTGACTAAGAATGTCTAAAAAATATACTTTGATGTCCCAAGAACCAAATATAACCTACAGTCCATCTAATTTACTTACTGTTGCACGTCATTATCTACGCCAGAGATCTAAGTTGACATAGTTGCCAAAGTATAAAAAGATCCTGAATCCATTTTAAATCAAATATGTCACATAATTATTGTAAACGTGTATTATACAACAAAACAAATTAATATTCAATGTAAATAAGTAAAAACTTAAGAAATAGAGAACAAGAATTAAGTTATAATCTTTTAAGATTTGCAGTGCAAGAGTTTTTTCACTGCATTGTTAATAATTAAAAAACGGCTCCGAACTCTTGGCAAAAAGCCGGTAGGTTTCTTTGTATAAGTATGTCTACAATAACAACTAAAAAAGTTGTCAGATACCTCGATTATTCCAAGTCGTTATAAAATTAGGTGAAATTTATATTTTTATAGTAGAGGATCTTTTTATAGTAAAGTAAATAATAAAAACAGTAAATATAATAAATAAAACAGATACTTATAGTAAAGAATATAAACAAATATGAAGTGTCATCACCGTAACTGTCAAATAAATGTTACCAATTTATTCTAAAATGTCACCTTCGTTCGATTACAGTTACAGTGTGATCCGAACAAATCTGCTTCATAAAAACGCTTTATAATCCATTTATACAAATTAAATGAAACATATTATTGTGTATTTCTTTAGGTTAACATTAATAGAAATCTTCAAATATTATTTCTACGCGTATATAATAAAATATGTCTAGTGGCTGTAATTCCAGTGTACTCGGCAAAGTGATTCTAAAAAAGAACACACCTACCGCCTAAATATTTCGTGTTGGTATCATGCAACCTCACAGGCTACGACGCGGATGACGCGCAACAGTTAGTAAATTAGACGAAGTATGTAGATATATACAGGGTGTAACAAAAATACAGGTCATAAATTTAATCACATATTCTGGGACCAAAAATAGTTTGATTGGACCTAACTTACCTTAGTACAAATGTGCACACAAGAAAAGTTACAGCCCTTTGAAGTTATATATATATATATATATATATATATATATATATATATATATATATATATAATAGCACCAAGGGTCTTAGAGGCCCATGGCTTGAAAAGTTTGTTTTTTTTCTTCATTTTCACTTTTCTTTATGTACTGAGATCTTCTCTGGCTTGATATGTGATTTTTCTCCATTCCTTCCTGTTATTCATTTTTCTTTTCTGACCCTGTAGCACCATTCTTTCCAAATCTTTTTCGACCTCTTGCTTCCATCTATTTTTCGGCCTTCCTCTTCTCTTTCTTGAAGCTGTAGTGTAGTTTAGTACCATTTTTGGAGTCCTCGTGTTTGGCATCCTTTCAATGTGACCTCGCCATCTAAGTCTCTGTGCCTTTATCATTCATTTGAAGTTACAAGATGAAGTGATTTTTTCCAACATATCGAAAACTATTAGAGATTTTTTATTGAAAATGGACATGTGGCATTATTATGGCAGCAGTATCTTACGAAAAAACTATAGTAAAATTTGGACACCCCATAAAAATTGTATGGGGGTTTTGTTCCTTTAAACCCCCCCAAACTTTTGTGCACGTTTCAATTTAATTATTATTGTAGTACCATTTAAACACAACGTTTTAAAAACTTTTTTGCCTCTTTCAATTTTTATCGAAATATTTTGAATATTTGTCAAATCCACCACATATTTGTATATGGTTAAGTATGATTGTGGAGACTTGGTAATAATATGCAGACTTATTTATGCTTTACATTTTAAAGAAGCCAGAAAAAAGAAGCCAGATCTCGATAAAATGTGCCTTATCGAAAAAATACAAAGAGGCAAAAAAGTTTTAAAAACATTCTGTTTAACTAATGGTACCTCAGTAATAGTTTAATTGGAACATACACAAACATTTGGGGGGTTTAAAGGAACAAAACCCCCATAAAATTTTTATGTAGACATGTTAAAAAAGAAGTCGCAACTCGATAAAAACGGCCTTATCTGAAAAATACTAAGAAACAAAAATATTGAATTTAACTAATGGTACCACAATAATAAAATTGAATTGGAACATACACAAAAGTTTGGGAGGATCTAAGGGATCAAAACCCCCATAAAATTTTTATGGGGTGCACAAATTTCACCATAATTTTTCTTTAAGATATTCCTGCCATAATACTGCCACATGTCCATTTTCAATAAAAAATCGCTAATAGTTTTCGATATAATCGAAAAAATCGATTTTCATTTTGTAATTTCAAAGGGCTGTAACTTTTTTTATGTGCATATTTGTACTAAGGTAAGTTAGGTTCATTCAAACTATTTTTGGTCCCAGAATATGTGATTTAATTTATGACGTGTATTTTTGTTACACCCTGTATATACAGCCGATTACGCACCACCTTAAAAATTGGGCATTTTTGATGTCTCGAATTTCCTAAACCTGTTGTTGCATCTAAGTGATTTTTTTATAATATTCTAGCCTAGGCCCTAGGCTATAGGTTAAGTACCTCCTTATGCTTGTCATGCACGGGGAGCTATACTGTAATATATATTATATCACATCGCACTCTATAGTAATGAGTGAGCCTGCACATATGGAACCATTTGTTCTCTGTCTGCAGGCTCACTCATTACTATAGAGAGCGATATGATATAATGTACATATATTACAGCATAGCTCCCTGTGCATGACAAGCTTAAGGAGGTAACCTATAGCCTAGGCTATAATATTATAAAAAAATCACTTAGATGAAACAACAGGTTTAGGAAATACGAGACATCAAAAATACCCCATATTTAAGGTGGTGCGTTAATTTCTTGGAGAAGTGTATTGTAATTTAATGTAAATAATGTAATATCCAATAATTGTAATTTAATATAAGATGTAATATAAGTTCCTTAAAAAATATATTTTTTATTTCCCACGACATTAGATGGATGTTCGGCAGCAAGACATTGGACCAAACTGGGACGTCCTATGAAGGCCCAATTGACGTCCACCGAACGTCCCTTCGGATGTTAAGTGGACCTCCATTGGGCGTTTGGCAACGTGGCATTTGGACCAAAATTGGACGTCCTGTTAAGGTCCAATTCACGTCCCCTAGAACGTCCGGTTAAGGTCCAATTTACTTCCGATTAAGGTCCAATTTACGTCCGATTAAGGTCCCCTTTACGTCCGATTAAGGTCCAATTTACGTCCTATTAAGGTCCGATTAAGGTCCAATTTACGTCCGATTAAGGTCCAATTTACGTCCGATTAAGGTCCCATTTACGTCCGATTAAGGTCCAATTTACATCCTATTAAAGTACAATTTACGTCCGGTTAAGGTCCAATTTACGTCCGATTAAGGTCCCATTTACGTCCCATTAAGGCCCAATTTACGTCCTATTAAGGTCCAATTTACGTCCGATTTAGGTCCAATTTACGTCCGATTAAGGTCCAATTTACGTCCGATTAAGGTCCAATTTATGTCCGATTAAAGTCCAATTTACGTCCGATTAAGGTCCAATTTACGTCCCCTAGGACGTCCGATCAAGGTCCAAATTACGTCCGATTAAGGTCCAATATACGTCCCCTCGGACCTTAGATGGACGTCCAATGGACGTTCGGTAGCGCGACATTTGGACCAAAATAGGACGTATAAAGGACGTTCCTCGGACGAAAACGGACGTCCAATGGACGTCCCTAAAGTCCGTGAAGGACGTCCAATGGACGTCCATTGGACGTCCTTGTGCTATTAGGGATAAGGTAATATTTATCCAAACAATCATCCTATAAGATTCTTTCAAAAATTTTCATTCAACTCAATATTACACATCAGTGCTTTCGCTTTCACGTGACACATGACAGTAGTGTTTAGCATTTTGAAAACAAATTGGAATATTTGAAGTTTTCAGTAAAATATTGAATAAAACATTGAATTGTCTTTCCGTTGTTTTAATTTCCTGCGAAATTTCATCAAAAATCCCGCAAAATTTATAATTTGGAATTCCCACGTAACTAAAATTTGTCAATTTAGTTCCCATTCCAATCAAGAGATGGCGTTAATTCGATCCGAAAGATTAACATGGTCGTGAAACGTCTATGAGTATGTATGGTTTGTGTGTGACACTGAATTTTAGGCAGCTTGGGAACGGAGCAAAATGCAAAATTTTGACGCATGTCAAAATTTTCAATGTGTTCATTTGTTCAACTAAATGGATTCATTTTTTTCGAATCCTGAGAAAGCTAATAAATATTTTTGAAAAATTTAAACGCAGAATTAAAGAATACATTATTACCGAGGGCCGAAAGTCCCTGAAAACTTCTATATTGTTTATTTTAATGAGTTACAGGGATGAAAATAAAAGAGTAACTTTAGAGTTATTTTTAATTGCAAATATTTCATTCAAAAGAAACCTTTTATTTATTCTAAGGGACTTTCGGCCCTCGGTAATAAAGTAGTCTTTAAATCTGCGTTTAAAATTTTCAAAAATACTTACCTATTAGTTTTCTTAGGATTCGAAAAAAATGAATATATTTAAATCACATTGAAAATTTTGACATGCGTCAAAATTTTGCATTTTGCTCCGTTCCCCTTAAAAGAAAAAATATTCACCATATTACAGATTTCAGTCATAGATAAGGATGCTCAGTTCAATGATATAATACAAAGAATAAAATTGAAGACTAATACATTATTGAAACTATAGGTCCTAATGCACATATCGATGTCAGAGAGAATATGCTTTAAGGAAGATATGGAACGTCTGGAGATATCTGAAGGTAGTTTTCCTGGAGTAAATAGAAGAAAAAAGTCGCAGAAGATGGATTAGATTAATATTGATATGATCAAAAATATATTTATATGGAGTCATAGAAACAATCATATTATATTGAAAGAGAAGACAATGACAACTAAATTTGGGACTTTGTGAATCTCTACTGTATCCTCATGTATATAACATGTTGCTTGTATCGTAAAAATGACATTTTTATCTAATATCTGTTGCATTCTTTTTCCTATGGTAGGGGAGCAAAGTACGCTAAATTTGCAGTCACTCGAGCGTTATGAGGACCTATTGCGTTGTGAAGATTAGGTCCTAAAACCAAAAAAAGTTAAGTTAAGTTTTCCATTTTAGTGGGGACTTTCCATTTTTTAATTAAATTTTCCATTTCCAACAATCGTTTTTTCCGTTTATGGCCCCATCTATTCATAATTCGAAAAAATGTCTCGAATAAAAGTTGCTTATTTTTAAGTAAAGAATCCAAATCTGAAATAAAAATTTGGGGGTCCCTTTTAAGATATTAAAGTAACCCCCACCCCACCTTCGTGGGGGTCGTGTTTGCTACTATTCGATAGATTTTTCAAAAATATTTTGAAAGTGTATTTTGCAGTTTTTCGATTTGATGTTCATTTTGCGAAATATCGCGGAAATTGTATTTAAAATTTTAAATTTAGCCCCCACCCCTCTCCGTGTGGTGTCATGTTTAGTACCATTCGATAGATTTTTGAAAAATATTGAAGACGTCTTTTTTAGTTTTTCTATCTGATATTCATTTCGCGAAATATTCGTTTTTTTTTTTGTGAAACTTTGCGAAAATCGTCCAATTTTTGAAATATACACTCTTTTGCATGTACTTACCTTATCATAATCTGACAATTTCGAGTATTTTTAAGAATAGATTTTTTTCGGGCCCCCTTAACGGACTTCCCTGTGTTAAGACCCAATATATGGTAGAGGTACATCTGCAGGGTACCAGGTTTCTCACCAAATAATAATCTGACGCGCTCGAGTAACTTCAAAAATCCCCGCTTGGGCTACCCTACCACTACGTTTAATGGAAAATATATAGGTAGGTATGTACATAGTTTCCATCCTAAATAATCCCTTCTTCACACGAGTGTGGAGATTTGATGTGATTGTACTTAGTTTTGCCAGTAAGAACTAAAATGAAAATATTGGTTCTAGCACGAGTATTCGCTTGCAAAATAATGATAATATAAAATATATCCTTTTAATATCGTCGATATTTCACTGGTTTATTGAATATAAGGTCTCATTACTCATTACTTTCATTACTTCATTTCACTTTCTTAGTGCCCTTCATGGCGTCGGATGTAGGGTTCCGCCTCTTATCCATTTCTTCCATGCACTTCTATTGGTGGCCAGGTTCTTCATATTACTTATATTCAGGTCTCTCTTTTCACCTATATCATGGATTTGATACATCCATGTCTTCCTCGGTCTTCCCGTTTTTCTTTTGTTTCCCAATTTGGCTTCATGTACCTTCTTTGTTAGTCTTTTTGCTCCATTCGCTTTATGTGGCCTCTTTTTTAAGTACCGTGCCCAAATTTTAGTCGTGGGTAGCTTCCATGACAATTTGCCGATATCGTTCTCGATCTTGTGCGGTATGTAACAATTGAACTGCTGATAAGCCAGTCCATTGACGAAGGTTTCGGAGCCATGAATATTTCATCCTACCAATTCCTCTTTTTCCGTCGATCTTTCCGTTGATTTTTAAGTGCAGCATCCTGTATCTGCTACCTCTTATTATATGACCGAGATATTCAAGTTTTCTCTTCATGATACAGGTTTCACATCCATATATTAATACAGGATACACATAACATTTTAGGAACTCGATTCTTAGTTGTAAATTCAGCTGAGAGTTGCTCATAATAGATCTAAGTTTCATAAATGCTTCTCTTGCAATTTCTATACGAGTATTAGTTTCCTCATCCGCATTTAGTGTCTCGTTTATTTAACATTCTGGGTATTTCTATGGTTAACTTTTGTTATTAGTTCATTACTGACAATTAGTGGCATAGGGCCGACGTCTTGTTTGCTAACCCCAAATACAGTTGAGTCCGCGAATCTTTACCCGTGCGTCATCATTTAAAGCATACGAAATAAGTCGATGATAGGTCGGAAATTGAAATTTACTAAACGCAGCAGCAAGTCGCTAACTGTCACTTGCTGTTGCGTTTAGTAAATTTCAATTTCCGACTTATCATCGACTTATTTCGTATGCTTTAAATGATGACGCACGGGTAAAGATTCGCGGACTCAACTGTAACTTTGTCTTTGTTGTATTTATGCTCAGTTATTGGAGCATTCTTTAGTGACTCGATCTATAAGGAATTGGAGATCTTCGATACTTTCAGCCATGATCGCGGTGTCGTCTGCATATCTGATGTTAACAGTTTCCCCCCGATTCGAACTCCACATTGTGTTTCCAAGGCTATGTGGCCAAACAAGTTCAATTGTTTGTTTTCGATCTTCTTCATTATCAGTTCTTGCTCCAGCTCTCTCCTTATATTTTCATTTCTAAATCTTTCAAAATTCATAACTCCAGCTATTCTTCTCGTTTATTTCATCTCGATCGCGTTTATCATTGATTCATGTTTCTTTTGCACAATCCTTAGTAGTAGGTAGGAATAAAAAACTAAATAACAAATAATTAGTACAAGGCATAACTTAAGCCTAAGATGCTTATGCATCTTAAGGTGCATATGCACGTTTATAATATGCGTACAAATATAGACTGATAGTCTAAGATCCGAATAGGAGGTCAAAATATACCCATCTGCTTGCCGAATGAAACATTTTTTTTATTAAATTTCATACATAGACAAATATTTCTAGCATGGGTTGCCTATCAAAATCGTGTCATAGCTATCCTTAAGGAGGGGCCGAAGGAGTTCAAATCAATATTTCAAACACATTTTTTTCGTAAGTATGGTAGAATTATTTTATTTTTAAATTAAATAGGCATATTCAGTACAATTCATAGATTACTCAAGGAAAAATACTGAAAAATAAGCCAACGGTGGCAAACTTTTAAAATACACTTCAAAATATAATGAATTTTGCGGTGGACATCAGAACTCATCATTGAATCATGGTAAACAAAAAATTCAAAAAGATTTTATTTGCTTATGAGTTTCTCGAGGTAACGCTCTCAAGCTTTTTAGTTTTATCTAATTTTGACTTTTTGATACCACTCAGAAGTCAAAACGAATTTTTTTTTGTAAAAAAGGGTGAAAATTAACATACTTATTATTTTTGTTAAACAAAAAATAAGCATACAACAAAAAATTGACAGTTTTACCTCAAGGAATGTCTAAAGAAAATATATACAAAATTCCAGGTAGGTTGGTCAAGTAGTTTTTGAGTTACAATGTCTACAGCCTTTGAAAAAAGGAATTTTGAGGAAAACGCGTTTAAAGTATTGTCAACTTTTATTTTCAATTTCTTTTTGTCTTTTAAATCGTAAAATGATGCACACCGGAATATCTTTTTGAATCGCGAAGTAATTTACAAAAGAAAATAAAAACAGCTGTTGACCGTTGTTCACTACGTTCAAGCGTGCTGGCGCGAACCTGCTGCAAATCGAGTCGAGCTAGGGCTATTTAACACTCCCACCTCCCTACCTTCGACTCGTTTTATAGCAAGTTCGTGCCAACGCACTTGAGCGTAATGAGAAACGGTCAACAGCTGTTGTTATTTTCTTTTGTAAATTACTCCGAAATTTAAAAACATATTTCGGTGTGCATCACTTTACCATTTGATAGACAAAAAATAAATTGAAAATAAAAGTTGACAATACTTTAAACGCGTTTTTTTCAAAAGTGCTTTTTTCAGGCTGTAGACATTGTAACTCAAAAACTACTTGACCAACTCACCTGGAATTTTGTATATATTTTCTTTAGACATTCCTCGAGGTAACGCTGTCAAGATATTTTTGTTTTATGATTATTTTTTGTTTAACAATAATAAAGATGTTGATTTTCACCCTTTTCTGCAAAAAATTTCTTTGTTTAGATTTCTGAGTGATATCAAAAAGTCAAAATTAGATAAAACTAAAAAAACTTGACAGCGTTACCTCGAAAAACTCATAAGCTAAGAATTTTTTTTCGAATTTTTGGTTTACCATTATTCAATGATGAGTTCTGATGTCCACCGCAAAATTCAATATATTTTGAGGTGTCTTTTAAGAATTTGCCACCGTTAGCCTATTTTTCAGTATTTTTCCTTGATCGTTGTCTTAAGAAATCTATGAATTGTACTGAATATGTCTATTTAATTTAAAAATAAAATAATTCTACCATACTTTCAAAAAAAAAATGTGTTTGGAATATTGCTTTCAACCCATTCGGCCCCCCTTAATGATAGCTATGCCACGATTTTGATAGGCAACCCATGCTAGATATATTTGTCTATGTATGAAATTTAATAAAAAAAAATGTTTCATCCGGCAAGTAGATGGGTACATTTTGACCTCCTATTCGGATCTCGTACTATAGGTCTGGATCCCGCGTATGAAAAAAAAGTTGATTAATAGCAAGCTGAAAATTTGTTAATAGCTTAAGAGTGTCTAGTCGGACAAACTTTGATGTATGGGAACATTGGAACAGGGGAAGTTTTAATTGTGGAACAGGTTAAAAATTTGGAACGTCAGACCACGAAAACGTCCAATGTATTTTGTCGGACAGAACTTCCAATTGATTTGTTACCCTTTCATTAAACTCTCATGCAAAAAGCAGACTGCTATTTGTCACCTGTCATATTTCCTGTCATTTGACATGTTCTACGTGTTAAACTCATTAAAATGTCCAGTTGGTGATAAATAGCAGTCTGATTTTTGCAGGACAGTTTAATGAAAGGGTAACAAATTAATTGGAAATTCTGTCCGATAAAACACATGGGACGTCTTCGTAGTCTTACGTTCCAAATTTTTAACCTGTTCCACAATTAAAACTTCTCCTGTTCCAGTTGCCATACATCAAAGTTTGTCCGACTAGACACCCTTAAGCTATTGAAAAATTTTCAGGTTGCTATTAATCAACTTTTTTTTCATACGCGGGATCCAGACCTACTATAAATGTTTATTACAAACACAAACTCATATACAAGTAAAAAAGAGAGAATCAAATTAGCAGCATCTTATAAAAAAGATTAATATTTATATCTACAACATTCTATTAGAGAAAAAGGGCATAATCTAAAAAGGGTCATAATTCTTAAACAATTGTGATAATAATGATAAAAAGATGTTTAAGGTGGAACATATAGTTAATGTGATAAACATTGCAAATAACAAAGTTATCGTAACATACGAAGAAAAATATGAACGTATATTGGGTACGAAAAATACTGTTAAAACTAACTTAATCGTGACACTGTCTTATCTTATTTAGTTTTGTGTTAATTGAAAATTGAAGCAAGGCTATCTCTATCGGACGACAATTCTTTCCGCACAGAAATAATCAATAAACCATGTATTAAAATAAATTTTAAAATCATCATACTGGTATAATATCAAGAAACTACTTATCATTTCTGTCACCTTTTTGGGTCACTGATTTCATTAATAAAACAAAACTAATCACATATCTGATATTCCTTAGTCAGCAATAAGATGGGAGTCTCTATTCTCCTTTTTTTAGTAACTGTAACATTTATCTGCGTAAATTCACAACTGCAACAGTACCAATACGCATTGCCAGATTATTCCCTTCAAAATGTGGAACCTAATTACAATCAGCTTTTACAACAACAAGTTCCTTACTACCTTCAGGCACCTCAGGAACAGACTTATTATCCGGTGAGCCAACAACAGCCAGTTTATCCAACTAATGGCTTATCCAATGTTTATCCAACTAATGGCCAAGGAGTATATTATCCATATCCTTATCAATATGCAGGTTAGTATACAAAATTAGTTGAAACTTGATCTACGATGCAAATAAAGGTTTTTTCCATTAACAAAATACGTGATATTGCGTAATACAATTACTTACTTACTTATTCCTCTTCGCTCCATGTGGAGCATGGGGCGTCAACTGTCTGCCTCCATTCTGTCCTATCCTTTGCACTAATCTTTATTTGTGCCCACGTTTTCCCAATAGCAATAATTTCTTTGTCCACACTTCTTTTCCACGTTTCTACGGGTCTACCTGGTCTTCTCTTGCCATGTGGTGTGTATTCTAGGGCTTGCCTCGCTAAGTCTGTAGTAGGTCTTCTTAGTGTGTGCCCCATCCAACTCCATTTCCTTTTGCAGATTGTCTTAGATATAGGTTCCTGGTTAGTTATTGTCCATAACTCTTGGTTTGATATTCAGTTTGGCTAGTAAATATTAAAAATCTTCCTTAGGCATTTGTTTATGAACCCCTGCATCTGTCCGGTACATTTTCTTGACACTTTCCAAGTTTCTGCTCCATATAGCAGCACAGTCTTCACATTGCTATTGAATTTTCCTTAGCATATTGAATGCGTTTTGAGCTATTCCCATTCTCCGTTTTACGTCCTCCTCCGCCCCTCCTTTGTTGTTCAAAATACTGCCCAAGTAGTTAAATTTCTCTACCGTTTCTAATTACGAGCCTTCCAGTGATATTCCCATTTCTCTTGGTGTATTTATTTTCTGATATTTATGTTAAGTCCAACCTTCTTCTCTGTCTCTGCTACTTTTTCAGTTTTGCGTTGCATGTGTTGTCTTTTTCTGTTAAAAGGCATATATCATCTGCAAATTCCAAGTCCTCAAGTTGGTTAAAAACATTCTATCTGCTTCCAGTCTTATTACTAGTAGCCTTAGACATGATCCAGTCGAATAGGTACTATCAGGAATAAGGTCGGAGAGAGCACACAGCCTTGCCTTACTCGTGTACAAATATCTATTTGTTCTGTTAACTTCCCTTCGTGGACTATGCGTGCTGTGGACTCTTCGTAAAACAGTTTTACAATTCTGATACACCTGGGAGGCATTCCGTATTTTTCTAGTAATTTCCATAAGGCTTTGGGATCTACACGATCAAACCCTTTCTCGAAATCTATAAAGTTCACATATAACTTATTCTGTCACACTAATGATTGCTCTATAATCGTTCTCATCGTACAAATGTGGTCAATGCAGGATCTTCGTGCCCGGAATTTAGCTTGGTTTTCTCTTATAACTTCCTTCAAATTCTATCAAATTCCTTCTTCATTCTTTCAAGCATGATTCGGGTCACTATTTTGCTTGTTTTGCATAGAAGGATGATCGGTCTCCAATTTTCACATTTGGATGTGTCGCCCTTCTTAGGATTGACCAATTATGTTACCAATATTCACATTTCTGTTCCATACACGTTTATCTTCACTTGCCATTCCCATGCTTGCCTTGAAGCTTATAATATAATGGGTACAAACTTAGAGAAGTTTATAAATATAGAGGTTTCGTTGTATGCTCTCTATAAGTCGGATGTATTCGATTTTTCTTAAGAAAAATCGTTTGGCAGCAATATATACCTTTCATAAAAGATGTCTTCAGTTGTTTCCGCACTGCCCTCCAGTGTTATTTAGTTTGTTTCAATTATCTTCTTAAGGTTCCATCTTCTATCGAAGGTTGAATATCAACTTGGCAATTCGTATTTTACTTACAGCAGTTCTAAAAAGTTGGTTAGGTAGGGCTCAGACTAAACCATTCCATTAGATTTCGTAACCAGGAGGTTCGTCTTCTTCCTACATCTTTTTTACCTTCTATTTTACCCTCTATAATCAATCGCAACAAACTATAACGAGGACCTCTTAATATATGACCGAAATATTCAATCTTCCGCCTCTTAATTTTCTGTATAATTCCTTCCCTCTTATTAACCATATCAAGGATTTCAATATTGCTAATTTTCTCTACCCGCATTATAGACCGGTCTAGTTGGACTCAAAAATAGGAGTGAGGTTACAATAATTACCATCAAGCTGAAAATTGGCAGGATTGTTCAAAATACCGTCATAAATGAAATCTAAAAAGTCCTCATAAATCCGACCCGAGCTAAAAAATTTACGCGGGGTCAAAGGTCACCAAATATGGTTTTTAGCGATTTTCAGCGAAACGGTAAGTTTTATCATAAAATAAAATTAGTTTTTCTATGGATGCTATACAATGTGCAACTTCTCTCACTACTTACATACATTCAAAATGAACAATTCCTCAGGCAGTGAGAAAAGTAGGCCATTGCAGTGAGAAATATTTTTTCTCACGGGTTCACCGCCGGTTTACATACATATGATCGCCATTTCCATGGTAACATGCACAATACAAACACAATTATTTTTGTCAAACAAAATGTGTTTAAACTTGGCAAAACTTATCAAAAATTACCTTTTAAGACTGTTCAACTGTGAATTATAATTTAAAATAAATAAAGTATATAAATATTAAGAATATTAAATACCTATTTGTATATATGTATTTTATTTCAATTCAGGCATATAATATACCTAAAAGCACCTAAATTATTTAATTTTAAAGTTTGAACTCTTGACAAAAACGCATACATAGAAAAAGTACAGTGTACAACACGAGAGAAAATTACATATTTCTCTCTCGCTTGATTTGCGGCACTCGCCTCGTGCCTCGGCTCGTGCCAACAAACTTCTGCGCTCGTGAGAAATATGCCTTTTTTCTCTCTTGTTGTACAATATACTATTTTACCAAAAAATGTAGATTAGATAATTATCTATAAAAAATATCTTAATACTTTTTTTCCTAAGAGCCACCGTTTTTGAGATAGTACAACGATTCAAAGAGTTGAAAGAGTTCTAATCGTCATAATATGTATTAGTACACCACGTATATAGGGTGAGGCAGATAAAGGGCCTATTAGAAATATCTCGAGAATTAAAGGCAACTGAATTATGAAAATTGGAATAAGGGGATTTTGAAGACTGATCTATGGAATGAAAATATTTTCATCTATTTGGTACTTCCGGTTATACCGGAAGTTGCTTATAACTTGTTTTTTTATATGGGACACCCTGTATATTTTTACATTTTTGGATTCTCCTCGATTTCTTCTTTCTTAAAATATAAGGTTTTGTAACATTATACAGGGTAGGTTAAAAGATAGTTACGTTTTTTTACTAATTTCGTAGCAATATTTACACCCTGTAGGATTGTATTAGTTTGACATAATAAACTCTATTTATGTTTAAAATTTTTTTAATATAATCTACTATTCTTAACAATTATTATTATAGCTAAATTTTTAATTTTAGTATACAGGGTGGGCCGAAACTCGGAATGAGTATTTTCTGAGTTTTCTTAAATGGAACACCCTATATTTTAGTATTGTAATAAAATGATATTTCATGATACTTTTTTATTTCTTAAGCATTCCCTATACCTAACTGCTTTAATTTGTGCTTAATTGTTAATCGTACCAACAGTCTTAATTTCGATGGTATTTTGATAGCTCAACCATTATTGGCAATTTTAAGTATCAGTCTAGATTAATATGTATTTATTTCCAAAAAAATATTTGTGATTGAATATTTTCACGGCCAACCTAATACAATTTCACATATTTTGTGTTGCAATTAATGTTTGGCTTGAATCACCAATAACTCACAAACTAAAGCAGTATAGGGAATGCTTAAGAAGTAAAAAGTACCATGAAATATCATTTCATTATAATACTAAAATATAGGATGCTCTATTTAAGAAAGCTCAGAAAATACTCATTCCGAGTTTCGACCAACCCTGTGTACTAAAATGAAAAATTTAACCATACCAGTAATTTCTAACAGTAGTAGACTATATTAACAATCATTTGAACATAAATAGAGTTTATTATGTCAAACTAATACAATCCTACAGGGTGCGAATATTGCTACGAAATTAATAAGAAAACGTAATTATCTTTTAACCTACCTTGTATAATATTACAAAACCTTATATTTTAATGAAGAAGAAATCGAGGAGAATCCAAAAATGTAAAAACATACAGGGTGTCCCTTTAAAAAAAACGAAGTTACAATCAACTTCCGGTATAACCGGAAGTAGCAAAAAGACCAAAATATTTTCATTAAATAGTTCACACCTCAAAACCCCTGTATTCCAATTTTCATGATTTTCTTACCTTTAGTTCTCGAGATATTTCTAATAGGCCCTTTATCTGCCTCACCCTGTATACATCACTGAAGCTGTAATACGAGTAAACATAATATTCTATCGATGAACTTAACTTATATTTATAAAACTCATAATAATATAAGATATCTTCTCTACAGCTTGCGGTCTACCGAGGGATGCAACGTATAAGCTGTTTTATTAGAGTGCCAACAAAAAAATCTTTACAAAGTGAATGTAACGTGAAAATAATAAGAATTATTATTTCAATTTTACTACTTATTCCCAATAAAAGTAGTAAATTGATATGACAAAGTATAAACTTATAATAATTCTTCTTACTTATGCGTCTTATTCAATTTGTAAATATGGGTTTTGTCGGAATAAACACGTTTTATCGGTACGTCGGCTAATCTAATCACTCTACGTATTCTTTTCTCAGAAGGGTTTGAACATAATGAAAGCCAACTTTCTAGACACAATGTTTATTGTAGTACTAATAAACATTTCAATATACAATAAACTTTATGCAAATTTAGTTTGTTTACTATTATGCAAATTACACCGTAATCTTCCTGGGTGGCGAAATCCTTCAGGTAGATGACACCCTCAAGGTATTAATTAGTCTTGAGTACTACTTCGGAGTGAAAATACGTGTTAAACCTATATTTTTTAACCTATTTTGTGTTATTTTCATTTTTATATAACAAAATGTCAGAATATTCTTTTATTTGTGCTAAAATTTTAAGTGAAGGCGAAATTGTTGCCATTGAACGTGGCGTGGTATAAAAATATTAATCAATGCAAGTACTGAAAGAGCTGATGAATTTTTAGAATTTCTTAAAGAGCAGAAATCTGTAACCGTATATATGGAGTGAAGTTTTTAAAAAACTAATTTAACTCCCCAAGAAGTTATTTCCAACGGAATTAGCTTTCTTCTCTCTATGTATGGAGCGCCTAAAAAACTACGTGCTTAGATAACTTTCGATAGGCATGTTTCTTGTCTTCCTCCAACCTCAGCGGCTGCTCATCAACATCTTTTTCGGGTATATTACTAAGTTCAAGTGTGGCTTCGTTATCAGCTAGATCCAAAAGACTGGGGATGGAAATTAGTCGACAGTTCATTAGAACCAATTCAAACTTTACTCCCACCTGCGCCGAAAAAACTCCTGAACACAATTTTTTGCAACTGTAAAAAGGGATGTAGCGCTAAATGTGGTTACAAAAAAATTTGACTGTTTTGTTCGGTTGCATGCACTAATTATCAAAACCGGTCGTGCTCCAATGTTGAATCACTAACAGTTGAGGATTCATTTGATTCTATTGAGGAGCCATGCGATGTGTCATTATTGGGGCAATTTACTTGCACCCAGGATAAACAAGAAGAAGAAGAACAAGAAGAAGGAGAAGAACTAGAAGGTGAAAAAGAAGAACAATGAGAAGAGGAAGAAGTATTAGAAAATTATGAACCAGTTGGATAAATTTCCCTTTTTTTTTAAATTTATACCGCTTTTTATAACTTTTATCATTTTTAACCCTTGCCAATATCAATTAATTATTCAATAGCTTCAAATTAAACAGAATCATGACAGATATGTGGAATAGGCTTACTGGGGAAACCACGGTAAAAAACGCGCTAAGTATTACACTACCTCAAAGGTGGTGTGGAAACGTGTGCGCATAGTATGACGATTACAACTTTTTGAATCGTTGTATCTCAAAAAAGGTGGGTCTTAGGAAAAAAAGTAATAAGACATTTTTTCTAATATACAATTTTTGTTAGAGCTAATTTTATGATAAAACTTACCGTTTCGCTGAAAATCGCTAAAAACTATATTTGGTGACTTTTGACTCCGCGTAAATTTTTTTGCTCGAGTCGGATTTATGAGGACTTTTTAGATTTCATTTATGATGATGGTATTTTGAACAATCTTGCCAATTTTCAGCTTGATGGTAATTTTTGTAACCTCGGATGTGTAAGTTGACCAGAGTATTATATTCTTATATTCGTAGCATTCTTCGATAACACCAACGCTCAAAAGCTTCCAATTTCTTAATCTCTAATTGCTTCAATGTCCAGGCCTCAGATCCATAGAGCAAAGTTGTAAAAATGTAGCAGTGCAATAACCTTATCCTAAAGGTGAATGTACACTGTAGACTAAAATCTAGCTAGATTGTAGAGACGCTAGCTGATAAATCTAATAAACTGTATACTACAACGATTTTAGTCTCTATCTATCTGGAGTTGTCCGAGATTAAGTTAAGATAGACTTCCATAATTTGGTGTGTATGTTACAGTTCAAGTTGATTCTCAGTTAGAGTTGACTCCAACTAGTTGGAGTCAACTCCAACTGAAACGAGCAGTAAAAGTTGATTTTAAAAATTTAAATCAACTTTTACTAGTTGGAGTCGACTCTTCCTGGATCGATTCAGTAAATGTTGATTATACGAGAATCCCAAGTGCATTTTTGATGAGTGTGCGTTTCTTTGTTTTGACCGTTTCAACTACTTATTAGTATAGTCTGTAACGTCGCCCCCGTTAGGTAAATTATTCTGATTCGATTTTTTGCTCAAACTTTGCACAGGGTGTCACGCGGTACCGCGGTCGAAAAATTGTTAACCAATTTCAGTAAAGTCAGTCAGTAAAGTCACTCTTTATCGAACGAGTCTGATATTACGAGCAGAGGAACAGACGCGTTCGATAAAGAGTATTGAGGTGGTGCGTACAAAATTGTATCGTCAATCATAAAAAACATTAACACTTACTTACAACTTTGAGGAAATTTTTTTAATTTTAGACGGAATAAAAAATTCGTATGACAGTAATGACAGATGACTTTTGCATGATGGCCGGTTTTGATGTTTAATCGATAGTTATCAATATATACCTACCTAATTACTAAATCTGTAAAGTTTTGATTTATTGTGTGTGAATAAAATTGCGAAACACTACAGAATTTTACTTTTTGACATAAATTTTATTAATAATAAGATAAATTTTGTACAATATTTTTAATAATTAAAGTACATAAATTTTAATTTCACTCAAATAAAGTAACATTCTTCTTTCAATACAACAAAGTGTTACTTTACTGCCGAAAATGAGGGCAAATGAGTACAATAATGAATGATTTTAGTGACGTTTGCCGATAAACAATGATTTTAAACAAATTCGCAAAATACACACACACCGGCAAAATTAGCCGAACACCTTAAAAATGGGACATGTTTGATGTCTCGAGTTTCCTAAACCACTGATCCGATTTGAGTGATTCTTTTAGTATGTTATAGCCTTATTATTTAAGAATATCGTTGTAATAATATTGTTGCTAGACAGGTAAATATCATTTTATACCGGGTGTACAAATCATGCTGTGTTTTTTTCTTAAAGTTTGGAACACCCTGTGGAATATTCTAGCACATGTAAAATAATAAAATTAATACTCGGTTGTAGATTTAGGCTTTCTTAACATTTTTCTTTTTGATTCATTTACTTATGTGAGATAATAAAAAAGTTATGTGCGTTAACAACTATCCATGTTTTTCATCAATAAATCCTCATAGTAGGGGAGGAAAGTATACTAAATTTGCAGTTACTCGATCTTTATGGGAACCTATTGGATTGTGAAGAGTATGTGCTAAAACCAGAAAAAGGTTAAGTTAAATTTTCCATAAAGTGGGCGACTTTTCATTTTTTAATTTAATTTTCCATTTGAAACAATCGTTTTTCTCCGATTATAGCGCTATCTATCCATAATTAGAAAAAATGTGTCGAATAAAAGTTGCTTATTTTTACGTAAAGAATCCAAATCTGCAATAAAATTTGGGGGCTCCTATTTAGGATTTTAAATTAAATCCCCCACCCCACCTTCGTGGAGGTTCGTGACACCCCACGGAGAGGGGAGGGGGTAAATTAAAAAATTTTAAATACGAACCCTGCGATATTTCGCAAAATGAACATTAGATCGTAAAACTGCAAAATACACTTATTCAATATTTTTCAAAAATCTACCAAATGGCACCAAACACGACCCCGACGGAGGTGGGCTGGGAGGTTACTTTAAAATCTTAAATAGAAGACATCTTTACAAACTGCAAATCTAGCATACTTTCCTCCCCTACTATGAGGATTTATTGATAAAAAACATGGATAGTTGTTAAAGCACATAACTTTTTTATTTTCCAACATAAGCAAATGAATCAAAAAAGAAAATGTTAAGAAAGCCTAAGTCTACAATCGAATTTTAATTTTAAAATATTATATGTACTAGAATAGTCCACAGGGTGTTCCGAACTTTAAGAAAAAACACAGTATGATTGTAACACCCGGTATAAAATGACATGTACCTGTCTAGCAACAATATTATTAGACCGATATTCTTAACTAATAAGGCTATAACTTACTAAAAGAATCACTCAAATCAGACAATAGGTTTAGGAGATTCGAGACATCAAACATGTCCCATTTTTAAGGTGTTCGGCTAATTTTGCCGGTGTGTGTAATTTTTTCACTTCGTACAAATTTTTTTTTAAATCCGTTGGGCCTTTTTTTCTCTAAAATTGACTGTTGTCGAGTTATTAGCGATTTAAAATTTGATAAACGCCAAAATAACCATTTTCAAGGTTTAATAACTCGGTTAAAGATAATTATTGTGAAAGTCGAAGAGCACGTTAAGCAGTCGGTCCCCCTGGGCTAGTGTGCATCGACACTAGTTACTTGAAACAGGATTAAAGATGTAATTGGCGCCGGAACTGTCCGAAAGGCAAAAATGATCTAAAAAAAATTGTTCGAAGTGAAAAAAGTATTTTTTTGAATTTGTCAAAAAAAAATTGTTTAAACAATTTATCGATCAAGATACTGCCTGGCACCCAGTAGATTTGTTATAAGGACCTCTTTTTGAGTAAGTTTGAGTAAAAAATTCGAATCGGAGTAATTTACCTAACGGGGGCCACGATACAGCCTAGACTAATTTGAACATATTCAGTAACATTTAATTTCTAGAATCGGCTGTTTGTGTGAATCAGAATCAACTTTTACTAAATGGCATTGGGAAGAGTATACTTTTCCTAGTTGGAGTCTACTTTTACTAGTAAATGTTGAATATAAATCTTCATTTTATATTTATAATCAACTTTTACTGAAACCAGCCGTTAGAGTTGACTCCAACGAGTTGGAGTCAACTCCAACTGGATAATCAACTTGAACTGTAACATGTACACTGTATAAAGTGTAGTGTAGGAAGTGGATGTATGTATCTGTTTATTTTTCGAATTTCAGAAATGAATTGACACCTTAAAATGTGCCATTTCCTTCCAATTTTAATCTCAAAAGTACCGAGCAATTTCTTTTGTAAATTTTGCTTTTAAATCTCTATTTCTGTAGTCCTTCAATGAAACATTCTACAATTCGGGATGCATTTCAGTCAATTCTATTAATAATGTCATATTTTTATCCCATTTAATTTTTTCATATATGGTACCTACGCAGTTTCGTTCTGCGAAATATCACTCTCTCTCTCTATAGAGAAGGTCACTCTAATTAGTCGATCAAATAGTTTAAAGTGTCTCTAGCAACATATTAGAAATGGTGTGTCCACTACGCTGTAGCTAGATTTATTTTTCTCTACTGAGATCAAAGACTAAAAAGTTGTGCTCACTACGGAGAGCAATGTATTGTATCCTCGCTCCGATCCTTGCTCCCTGGTATTTATATTCGTTATATTCGTGAATTCTCGCATTTAAAATAATGTATTTATTTTAAATGCGAGAATTCACGAATATAGATACCAGGGAGCAAGGATTGGAGCGAGGATACAACCCATTGCTCTCCTTAGTGAGCAAACCCTTTTATTCAATTTTCACAAATTTTGCCCTTGCTATTTCTATACAACCTTTAATCTCTTGTGTTGTTCTGTCTTTTGACTAACCAATGTTCCTAGATATTTGTATTTATCTACACTTTCTATCTGGATATTATTAATTTTGAGTGTTTCGTTGTCTTTTGAATGTTTTGTAATGACTATGAACATTGTTTTCTTTAAGTTCAATTTAATACCATATTTAGTATACTTTTCGTCAAGCTGTTCCCGTATATTTTTCAGACTTTGTAGAGTTGAAGTGAATATGGCAGTGTCATCGACAAATCTTATATTATTTAGAGCTTTTACCTTATATTATATTATTTAGATTATCACCATTTATGATCATCCCATCCTTACACTCTCCTAAAGTTTCTTGGAAGACGGCTTCGCTATAGGGCGGAAGGCACCTATGGAATGAACAATCCATCAAACTTTCTTCTCTGTTGACTTCTTAGCCTTCTGGACACCACCGTCCGGCATAACCCAGGATCCAAAAACACCAGGACACGGCGCTTGCCCCAGTGTGTTTTTCGGACTGTTTGCTTTTGCTGCCAACACTATACATTCACTACAAACCCTGAAGAGGACTAAATCCTAAACGGGGACAATCATTGATCGCATTTCCACATAGCATTATATCTATACACGCAAATCAAACAAAGTCCTTGTTTAAAATATGTTTCAAAAACGCTGAGACCCGTATATTTTTATATATAAATGTGCGCTTCTTAAACATAAATTTGAATGTACAGGATGATTCACGCAAGCCTAGCATAGTCCATAAGCTTTATTGTTAATGGAACACCCTACATATTTTTATATTCTTAAAAGCTACTTAACCACCTGATTTCAACGAACTATATCATGTATGGTGTCAGACACCAGTGTCCAGTGGCGTACCGATAGATCAGCGGGCCCTGGTTCCAGTTGGGATGCGGGCCCGCCCGCCCAATAAAAACACACATTGTATATCAAGAGTGTTTAATAAACATTAAATATAAATTACTTATCCTATATCATAAAATATATCATTTTATACAAACTCAAGCTAATTTATTGTCCATTTACTCACGGTTTTTGCAGTAAATTTTAAAGAACGGCTCGGATTAAGATGAAAGTTGATATACACGTACACATACACATACATGTCAAACAAAAAAAAGTGATACCTATTGTGCCGATGTGTGCTTTTGCCCTAGGGTGAGTTTCACCACTTCTCGGGAGTGAAAAACATACCTTCAAGATAAGTTCAGAATTGGATAAACTGACTAATTCTAAGCAACTTTAGTTCCATAGAGTTTTTTCACCAAGTTAATACTTTTCGAGTTATTTGTGAGTGAATATCTTCATTTTTCAACAACAAAAAAAACACGTTTTGAGACGGTTTTTCGCAAATAACTCAAAAAGTAAGTGTTTTATCGAAAAAAAAAAATGTTCTTAGTAAAAATATATCTTATAAAAACGTGAAAAAATTGTGTACATAAGAAGTCTGTAGTTCCAGGAGGAGTTGTAAGTTCTTATTCGTCAAATTCAAATTTGAATATTTCAACGTCAAATAACCAAAAAAAATGAATAAGCTCTGTTCGAAAAACCCATCACAGCTTCTTTACAGTTTTTAAAAAAGCTTTATTTTTGTAGGTATGTATCATCAATATTAATTATGTAACGCTCAAAATAAAGTTGATCTTTTTCTTTTTGAAAAAAAAATGAGGTAAAAATCACCCCATAATTAGCATCTCAAATGAAATTAATCGTTACCGCTTCACAAGTTACTTGACTTAGGTACGTATTGTTTATATGATCTGTAAGTTTTATCGGTTCAAAGTGTTCATTTTTGAAAAAAAAATGATATTAAATTTAATTTTTTTTTAAATTTAAAATTTTTTTTTCAAAATAACTTAAAAAGTATTGGTGATACCAAAAATCTCAACTAGTAAAAAAATATAGTTTTTACTATTGTGAATATTTTAGACTTTTTGTTTTCCTGAAGACAAACATTGATTATATAAGATATGGCTGTTTAAAATTTGCATACAATCGTGATTGGTGACTCGTTTAAGCCCATTTAACTACAGTCTTTTCAAAAATAAGCACTTTGAATCAATTAATTTTACATATCTTATAAGAATACATAAGGAAAGTAATTTGTGAAGCGGTAACGATTAATTTAATTTCGGATGCTAATTAGAAGGTGATTTTCACGATTTTATTTACCAACTAAGAAAGATACCAACATTATTTTGATCGTAACTTACTTACTTTTGATGTTAGAAACTTTTTTAAAAAACAATTGACTATTAAAACAGTAAGTTAATATTAATCCTATCGTTTTTCATACTGACATAACTAATCAATTTGCGCCAGCCATTTTTATAAATAAATAATGTAACTCAAAAATGTTCTACATCTAAATCTCCAGTCATGATTAAAAACCTTAATATCGGAAAACTAAAACAGCTTTTAAAAAATGAACATTGGAATGAAATAATTTATATCAACAAAATAGATTTTTAAATTACATAATATATGATACAGTTATAAATAAATACAAATTAAATAATTATAAATGTCCCCATCAAATTATAAACAAAAGAAGCAAAAAGCGCCTTAGAGCGGACCCCTGCGGTGCCCGGGCCCTGGTTCCGCGGAACCTGCGGAACCATGCTCAGTACGCCACTGCCAGTGTCTTAGTCTGAAAGGGTACATACTTCAGTGAGAATGTTACCGTTCTAGTCTTTTATAACATGTATATTATTTTGTTTTCCGACGTCATCAGAAGGGGTGTTCGACAGGGATGTGTGCTTTCCCCTCTTTTATTTAACATTTATTCGGAAGCCATATTTCAAGAGTCTTTGGAAGATGCAGAGATGGGAATCAAAGTGAATGGAGTATTGATCAACAACATAAGATATGCTGAAGATGCTGTCTTAATTTGTGACAACATAGCTGATCATCAACAACTTGTCACTATAATCGGAGAATACAGTAAGCGAATGGGATTAGAGATTAATACCAAAAAGACCAAATTCATGATCATCTCCAGAAACTTGGATGCATTTGAAAACTCCACCATAACACTGAATACCAAGTCCATTGAAAGAGTTAACAAATTTAAATACCTGGGAACTTGGCTTATTGAAGACTGGGCATCGGACAGGGAAGTACAATGTCTCATTGAGCAAGCTCGACAAGCTTTCGTAAAATTCAGGAAAGTACTGACCTGTTCACAGTTCGATCTTACATTGAGACTAAGGTTTACTAAATACTACGTGACATAGAGGGCTGGACACTCTAAACGAGGGCTATAAACAGACTAGAAGGCTTCGAAATGTGGCTTTATCGCCGTATCCTAAAGATACCATGGACGACGAAAGTCACAATAGATGGCCTTAAAAGAATCAACCAAGAACGCGAACTCGAAAACATCAAGAAAAGGAAAACGGCGTATCTGCGTCACATCATGCGAAACGAAAAATACCGGTTCCTTCAACTTATAATCGAGGGTAAAATTGAAGGCAAGAGAGGAATAGGACGCAAGAAAATGCACTGGCTCCGAAACATAAGGCAATGGACATGGATTAACGATATACAATCTCTGATACACATTGCAAGAAACAGCGAGTTAATGGAAAATGTGATCGCTAACATCCATTAGTGACGTCATTCCCTACACTTTGCGATACATATTGAAACTATCACATTTCTTTTCATATTTAGTTCAGAAAAATAAGGAAAAAATATCCTGTTGGTGACACAATCCCCTCCAGGCCGAAACTAAATTTTTTGAGTAGTATGGATATCTATAATAATAACCTATATGTTTTCTGCAGCCGATTTTGATGATATACATAGTTATAAACAAATGAAAATCAAAAACGGTAAATTTTCGCTTTTTCCTCTATTACCAAAAAGTTAAGCATTCTAAACAACTTTAAGAATAAGAAACTCATAAATATATGGCGTTCGCTGAATATGTCTATCCTTATTGGTTGCTTAGAAAATTGCCAAATAAATCATAAATTTTGAGTTTGTATAAATATTCATAACTTATGTAAAAATTAACTTAGAACCTTCTTATTACACATAATGCTGAGACTTCTGGTGCTTAAAGCATACCCTAAATTTTAAAGCAATTGGTCAAATGTTTTAAAAGTTATTTAATTTGTTTATCCCAAATTAATATTTTTTGCAACACTATAAGCCAGAAAATGATGAAGTTTCAGTAATGCTTTGGACAGTTTATGAAAGAAGAAAATGTACACTATTAATTTATTAAAAAAAATGACAAACAATAATTATTTTATAAGAACATGCGAATTAAAAAAAGGGGGGCTAACTTCGTCCCTAATTCTCCTAGGACAATTGTTTTGTTTCTAAATGTGTAAAAAAATTCAGTCTTACTAAATATAAAAAATAATTTTTCTACGGGTAACGGTTAAAAAGTTATTCTAATTGTTTTTAAGTAAGCCAAAAATGGACATGTTTTTGCAAAATAATTTTACACTGTTTAAAATTACTTTTTGTCATTTTTTTTTAATTAAGTTAATAGTATGAATGTTCTTCTTTCATAAACTGTCCAAAGCATTACTGTAACCTCATAATTTTCTGACTTATAGTGTTGCAAAAAAATGAATTTGGGATAAACAAATTAAATAACTTTTAAAATATTTGACCAATTGCTTTCAAATTTAGGGCATGATTTAAGCACCACAACATACATAATATACATGATAATAAGCACCTACATAATATTTTATGAATATTTATAAAAACTCAAAATTTATGATTTATTTTGCAATTTTCTAAGCAACCAATAAGGATAGACATATTCAGCGAACGCCATATTGAAGTATTTTATACGATTTATGAGTTTCTTACGCTCAAAGTTGTTTAAAATGCTTAACTTTTTGGTAATAGACGAAAAAAGCGAAAATTTACCTTTTTTTGATTTTTATTTATTTATAACTATGTATATCATCAAAATCGGTTGCAGGAAACATATAGGCTATTATTATAGATGTCCATACTACTCAAAAAATTTGGTTTCGGCCTGGAGGGGGATGTGTCACGAGAAAAATCTTATTTCTCTGGACTAATTCCTCTATTTCGTGATACTGTTCAGTTAACGATCTTTCTTTTGCCGTTATTATGTCTTTTAAAATCCTGCTGTTTAAGGATTTGAATTTTGTAATGTTTTTGGTCTTATATTTTCTTCTTCCATTCATGAGTATTTCTTCTGTCATCCACATATGCCTTTTCTTTGGTGTTGGTCACCGTAATTCTTCTCCCGCTTCTGTTAGAGCTTGTTAAATATCTCTCTAATTTGCATTAACGTTTTTAGACTTTGTATTTTTTTATTTGACTGGTTTAAGATTGTCATTGATTTTCTGTTTAATTCCTTGTTCTATCTGAGTATCTTTTAATATTGTTACAGCGAATTCTTTTCTAAGCTTTCTGCTTTTAACTTTTGTTTCCATTTCGACTATAATAGTTTATTGAATTTTTAAACCTATTTCTTATCAAAACAAAGTCTATTTGTTACTAACGATGTGTGATTCTCGACCTGCTGGCGATTTCCATGTACGTTTTGGTAGATTAAATGAGGTATTTACAATAACCAGATCTTCACTTTGGCGATATTCTGAGAGTCTATCTTTACGTTCATTTCTAATGCCCAATCCAAACTCACCAATCCATGGTGCCACACCACCTTTGCCTATTTTGGCGTTAAAATTATCTAGGATTATCCTAGGATGAATGTTATCTCACGTTTTTTGTTAATTTTAGAGAGCTATTAAGGTGATTATAGAATATTTCAATTTCCTCCTCATCTTGATCGGCTGTTGGCTCATAGACCTGTATTTTGTTTATTGGAACAGTCTTCGAATTAAGTTTCAGAATTGCGAGAGTGTCTGGAATTGGAGTAAAGTTTATTACTAACTGTTAGATTAATTTTGTTATCAACGAGAATGTCTACGCCATACAAATGTGATGGGTCATGTAGAGTAGGGATGTCTGGGCAGATTATCGGAGAATAGGCTATTTTTGGGAAAAGTTATTTACCAGCAATTTTATTGCTGGAATCGAATCTTCTGATTCTATATTCTATGCAAAGTCCGCAGATAGTGTGCTACTTTTTTATAAACAAGATGGCGCCCGAAAATTGTATTTTTTTTCAATTTTTGCTCTATAGCTCTAAAGATTTTAACTTTACACCAAAAACACTCAAATAAAAATTCACCATAATTAAATTCTACATAAAGACATGTTTTTTCCGATTTATTTAGACGAAAATTTTCCTCGGAAAATGCGGGTTTTTCCAACAAAATCTTTAATTTTCATCTAAAATTTTGAGTACCTAAGTAATTATTTATCAATAATTAAATATCTTGGTGATATAAAAGCTCTTTTGATATACATTATATTTCCAAAAGAAGATGGAAATTGAATGAAAAGTTTAGTAACAATTAAATTGTTAATTAAAAATTTACGGTCGCTATAACAACCACAATAATTATGATGCATAAGAATAGCTATGCTTTATTTAAATTAAATTAAATTATGAAAATGCTATTGAAAATAACGCGGAAGGACGCTCCTTTTAAAAGAAAAAACGTTTAATTACGATGAGTGGTTCCTGAGATAAAACCGGTCAAACTTAACAGGCATGTACGGCGAAAATATAAACAGTAGGATGGTAATTTTTGAACCATCACCTTTTTATTTCCGCCCTCTTTCTCCACACAAATTTTCATATCTTTGAAAGACTCATAACATATATTATAGTAATATAAACTATCGATATTACGAGTGAGAAATGCCAAAAACCAAAATTTCAATCAAAAATCAAGTTGGAGATAATGGAATCTCAAAGTTCAAGTTCAAATTAACTATGCTAGACTTGCATGCATCACCCTGTACATTCAAATTTATATCTTAAAAACGCACATTTATATATAAAAATCGAGGTTTTTTACAATTTTTTAAAACAAGGACAGAAATCATTTTATTCCATAAATGCCTTCCACCCTATATATTTTATATTTCTAAAGTAATTGAAAGACTGATAAATTTTGTATACACTTGAATGAATGAAGAACGTGAAAAAAGTATAATAAAGTGTGTAAATATATTTAATTTCGACATATATAATGTCATCTTCAGAGCTAATGGTCAACATATAAAAAAGTACCACTACGTTGAGTTGTATGTGTGTACATCGTATTAAGAAAGTTGGTCTATTGTGCAACTCCGAATGATGAAAGATTATTTGAGTTAAATTAAAAATTGTAAAACAATAAAAACAACCACTTAGATGTTACAAACATATAAAATTTGGTCATGGTAAGGTATCTCCCAACCATTTTTAAGTGACTCTTTGAGATGACTCTTTGAGTCAACTGCTCGCATCACTTAAAAATGGTTGGGTGATACCTTACCATGACCAAATTTTATAGGTTTGTAACGTCTAAGTGGTTGTTTTTACTGTTTTACACTTTTTACTTATAACTCAAATAATCTTTCATCATTCGGAGTTGCGCAACAGACCAACTCTCTTAATACGATGCACACGCATACAACTCGAAGTAGTGGTACTTTTTTTATACGTTGACCATTAGTTCTGAAGATGACATATATGTCGAAAGCGCTTAGCTGGAAATTAAATATATTTACACACTTTAATATACTTTCTTCACTTTATTCATTATTTCTAAAATATTTCGTTAATTTATATATTATAACTATTCCTACGAATTTTTCAGTTCCTGATCAACCACAATTTACTTCAGAACAATTACAACAAATTGCATTACAACAGTTACCACAATCTCTGGTTTTACCTCAGCAAATAGGGAATGCAAAAAATAACACTGAACCACAGCCTGTGGCCGTAAAGACAGAACAACCTAATTCATTTGCCAATGTTAAAACGGAAATCATTGATCTTAATCCTCAAGATTTTAGAAGAGTGATGCAACGACTAAATGCTAGACCCATAATTGTATCGTATGAAAGACGTGTGGTAGGAAGTGGATCAGGACGTCCTCATTATACCGTGACGACAAATTCTAAGCAGACCAATGAAACTGACGTCCCAAAGTCGATCGAAACTTACAAAACGACATCCAAGGTATACTCATTTAATAAAACTTTTGTTTTACATCCTACCGATGGTCAAAAGGTTGTCAACTTACATTTTGTAAACGGGGAGCAAGTTTCTGATAGTCCCGAATCAGATGAATCTGAGACTACTACTATAGGGACCACAGAAGCCCCAACTACTACTACAGAAAGTGAAAATCCGGATCCTATTAATAAGTGGTTTTAGATACTCTCTTTAAACAAGTATAAAACAGTCTTGATAACAATGTTACTAAAATAAAATACTTCTTATATTTATGATCGAAACTATTGTACACAATTTAAAAATAATATAAATGAATGTTTTGTTAAATATTGTTTGATATTTTAATATGATCATCACATTATAATTACAATCTAATTCTTTAAGTGTCTTCTTCTTCTAAATGTGTAAATATTAAAATGTTGGTTACCATCATAGCTATCTTAATTTTATTCATTGTCACCCAAAAGAACCTGCTTATATCAAAACCTTAACAATCACGTAAGTTCTTCAGCCATGAACTTCTTTGTCCTGGTGTCTTCTTGTTGTTATACATCTAGGGAAACGTTCACCCGTCACTTTATCGTTGAAATGTTCGACCGATGGTATTGGACCACTGATTTCATCTTTAATTCGCCCTCACAAGTAATATTGATAAAACTCATGAACACTCCAAAACTTCTTTAGCAAAATGTTCTGAACTTCATGTGGTCCAAGAGATTTTCATTTATGAATCTATTTGGTTATATTTGAGACTTCTTCAGTGGTGAAGGGTTTGTAGGGAGTATTATTTTATTATGTAAAGTTGTGCGTCGTTAAAAGAGCAGCTGGCGTTGAAAGTGGATTTCTCCAAAATTCATAAATTTGTTTTTGGATTGGGTACGATTTGTTTTCACTTTCTGTAGTGGAATTTAGTTTCATATAAAACGCCTTCATATAATGCTTAAAAAGTGTATTGTTGCATTTTCGGTTTGTTACTAACTGTGTATCTCCTTAGGAGATCTGAATAAATGGAAAATTTTTGTATTAATTTATTCAGGCATTGTTCGTCTATGTTGTTTTCTGAATCATGTTGTAAATGTCTTCTAGTAGGTACTCAGCTTTGGTTATTTAGCTCTCTTGATTACTTTCCTACTTTTCACGCCTTGAATCTATTCCGTAATGTGTCCAAGATCCCTACGAAATAATTTAATTCTCCTTAGTGGTCATTTTTCCAAGATCTACATAACATTATTAACTGCTGTTGCTGCTCAGTACTTCAAAATATGTAAATATTTTAATGTATGTGCTTCTACGACATAATTGGAAAGAACTGCAGTGTTCACAATATGTAAAGGCGCACTTAGACACTTAGAAGTGTTTATTTCTGGTAGAGGTGGTCTGCTGAGTGGATTTGTTCCATTAAACTCTTGTACAGCATGACATTTTACTTACTAGGCTACTTGTCTTGCTGGATATTGCCAGGTTGAGTTTCTTGTATGGTAATCACAGGAATCTGCGCAAGTATTTTATTAGAGACTTGATCTAAAACTACCTCTTGATTATGATACTTCATTCGCTTCCAATAATGTAATGTATAGTCTCTGGGATAAGATTATTTCTTTCAATTACCCTGTAATTATCTACTATTCGCTGTTAAGATACTTAAATGTATGGGTACTCCTTGCCATCTTCTGTATATAGACGTCGATAGTCGATCGTTTTTTGGCCTGGGTCCAGGGTTCATTACATAGAGAACTGGTGTTTGAAAGAGAACCTCTCCGTAAACCCTTCCAAAACTAAATTAGTAGCCTTCACGAACAAGAGGACGCTTGCTGGACTGAATGAGCTGAAATTATTTGGGGAGGAACTTCTTCTTCTTCTTAAGGTGCCGACACCGCTTGTCGATCGTTGCCTCTCATGTTGCCCAGCATCAATCATTGTTTTATTTACAGCCGCACGAAATAGTTCAGTGCTAATTTTTCCAAACCATTGGCGTAGGTTTTTAAGCTGTTGTACGGAGAGGAACTGGAAAGGACCAATGAGGTCAATTATCTAGGAGTAACCTGGATTCCAAACCTTATTGGAACACTCATATTAACAATATAACCAACAGGGCTAAGCGACTCTTCTGGAACTGCAGATCGGTTGTAGCTAAGATCTGGGGGTTGAAACCTAAGGTAAGTTGTTGGTTATATACATCAGTGATACGACTGACAATTACTTATGGTTCAGTATTTGGTGGAAAAATACGGCTTTGCAATCTTGTAAGACCTGTCCTACCAACCTACAAAGACAAGCACTTCTAAATATAACAGGAGCATTGAATAGTACAGGAACGGCTTCGATAGAGGCCTCCAGCTCTGCTGGAATTATACATTTCGGCGGTAGCCTTTATGACCAGCATTAGAACAAAGCAAACAATTCTTGGAGGCCGTATTATGTATTGGATAGCCACACAAACACTACTGGGACTATATCTACTTAAGGAATATATCTTTATGATGAACTCAGCTATGATGACACCAGAACTAATCTTCACAGAACTCAACACAGAACCCAAATCCAGACTAAAAAATAATCAAGAATATTGATAAAAATCTCTCATCAAGTGATCCTTGGTTGTTTAATAATTTACTACAGGATATATAGAGAGGTTAAAAAATGTGGAATAAATTCATTTTTTCGAGAATTGGTCACTTTGGAAAAAAATTCCGAGATAACTCGATTTTTATTTTTAATTTATGATTTTTTGACATATTATATGACATAATAGTGACGTCATCCATCTGGGCGTAATGACGTAATTGATTATTTTTGTAAATAGGAATAGGGGTCATGTGGTAGCTCATTTGAAAGATTATTCAATTCGCTATTCAGTAATATAAACATTAATACCATTTTTTATACGGAGTTTACAAAAAAATTATTTTTGAATTAAATTAATTGAGCAAAAAGAAGAATGTATGTACAAATGGAAAAGTCTCAGATGCAGAATTCATAACTTTAATAAAATTAAAATGGTAAATAGTTATTTAAATCTGAAACTTTTTGTGTTGAAAGTTCTTTCTGGTACATCCTTAATCAGCGACATTTACAATTTATAAGACCGCAGACGACGAATATGGAAACAAAAAGGACTCCTTGCAATCATATTCCGTTTTCATTCGTCTAGGAAAAGGACAGAAATAAACTTCCTAGTACTCAAATCTGAGTAAAGATAGAAAAGAAAAAGATGGTTTTTCTTGTTTTCGATTCAGAGGGATGCACAATCGCCAAACATCTGTTTCCACCATTTCAGGCTTTATTAACAGAGTGTGCATTCTGTCTGAAGTTTCTTTCTGTTCTTTTCCTAGACGAATGAAAACGGAATGTGATTGCAAGGAATCCTTTTTGTTTTCTATATTCGTCGTCTGCGGTCTTATAAATTGTGAAAGTCGCAGATTAAGGATGTACCAGAAAGAACTTTCAACACAAAAAGTTTCAGAGTTAAATAACTATTTACCATTTTAATTTTATTAAAGTAGTGGATTCTGCATCTGAGAATTTTCAATTTGTTAAGAGATGTCGCTGGACCGCATCCCAATGGGAATTTCAATGATCTTTGAAATTCCCCTTAAATTGATGGTCGAGCTGTTTTTCGATTCAGAGGAGTGCACGCTATCGCTATTGATAAAGCCTGAAATGGTGGAAACAGCTGTCCAGCGATTGTGCATCTCTCTGAATCGAAAACAAGCAAAACCATCTTTTACTTTAAGAATGTATGTAATTTACTTAACTCATACATTTTAGTACTGTCAGGAAATATAAAAAAAAAGTTTATTTCATAAATAATTGCCGTCCGCTTAAATTAAATGTCAAAAAGTCTCCCACCTGCCTCTTGGTAATTTCAACATTTAATTTAAGCAAAAAGCAATGTTTATGTGTTAAATAAACATTTTTTTCTATTTTATATTATATGTATCAGTAAAATGTATTTTGAGTTAAATAAATTACATAAATCATTTTTTCTACCAACGTGTTAAAAATGCAATTTTTAGCACTCCATAGGAGCCTTAAAAATGTCATGTTAAAGCACTGGGTGCTTTAAAATTTTTAAGGCACTGCAGTTAAAAGTAAAATGTCAAATTTTGAAAGCAAACGTCAAAATATTTATATTTCATTCATTAACATTAATATTAATAGTAAAATTTGCGCAATTTGAAAAAGTCTCATGTGAATTGCAGAATTCGCTTCGCTCATTCTGAAAACCTTCACATGCGTGCCTTAAATTTATACTTTTAACACTTATATCCAGTCTCGTACGATCATTCATACCGAGTACACGTATAATTACAGGTGCTTAAATAGTGATAAAGACAAGTTTTTTGTGACAATTAATAACAAACTAATTTCATACCGGGCTAAATTAATAAAAAACCCAGTGTTGTGAAGTGTTTATTGTTTTTGTTTTGTGTTTTTATGGTGGGAGTTTACAATAATAGGTGAAAACTCTCCCCCTGATAAAGGAGGAACCCAAAACATGGACCAGGAGGAAGAACGCGAAAAGACCAAAGATCCAGAAAAAGAAATCAAGCTGTTCAATCTACAAAAAGGGTATCTCTATACAGATAATGGTATATGTATTCATTGAGAAAATAAATGCGGAGCAGATTGGAAAAATTCACCCCATGCATGTAGGTCACCTTTTTCATAAAAAATTAGGAATTAAAAATATTCTTAGCATTGACCGAGTAGGGAAAAATAGGGTAAGAGTACAACTTAAAAGCCCCAAAGATGCAAATTGTCTAGTTAATAATGGGAATTTAAAAGAGGAACAACTAAAAGCATACATTCCAAATAACCTGCTACAAAAAAAAACAATTATAAGAAACGTAGATACTGCTTTCAGTGATGAATATCTTTTCGAAAATATAATATCCAATATATCAGTAACACAAGTCACTCGACTCAAAAGGAAAGTTGATATAAACGAAGAAAAAGCATATGTACCTACAAAAATGGTATTACTTACTTTTGAAGGCAACGTTTTACCTAGATATGTATATATAAACAGCGTGGCCTGTTCCGTAGAACCGTATGTGCATAGAGTTGTCCAATGCTTCCGGTGCTTGCATCATGGACACATTTCTCGTAATTGCAACAGTACAAAAACGAGATGTATTAACTGCTCACAAGAGAAAAACGATGATCATAACTGTAGAGACCCGCAAGACAGTTATTGTATACACTGTAAAAACTTTGAGCACAAATCCATATCCAAACAGTGTCCAAAATTTAAAGAACAAAACGAAATTAAAAGACACATGGCAGAAAACAGTTTAACTTTTTTGGAAGCAAAGGACAGTCTTAAAAGATCTTATACATCTGCTGTTACTACAGCGAATATGTTTGAAGCATTAGGTACGATAAATAATGAAAGTTTTCCACCTCTTCCAAGGCAAAACAATGTCATACATAATATTTCCAAACCATTCACATCCAGTATCCAACAACAAACACAAAAAGTAATACCAAGTCAACCTGAAACTTCTTCTCAATATAAAAAGAGGAAAGCCCAATCTCCTTTAGCTGAAGAAATGTTCCCTTTTTAGTTTGGTCCAAAAAACCCTCTGCCACCAAATGTTTTACACAGTTCCGATCCTGATCCTAACACAGATGAATTTATTAATATGTTTTTCAATTTTTTAAAAAGTGTACTCAAAGAGTTTGATTCTTTTAACGATTTAGAAAGATTAGATAGAGCATACATATATGATAAAATTATTTTTCTATAGTGTTTTTACTACAAAAGCGATATTACGTAGGTCAACATTTTTGACGTAAGAGAACTGTCAAAACATTAGAATGTGACTTTTCATTATTGCCATGGCATGTTTATAATAAACATGGCAATAATGAAAAGTCACATTCTCATGTTTTGACAGTTCTCTTACGTCAAAAATTTTGACCTACGTAATATCGCTTTTGTAGTAAAAATACTATACGATCGTTTAATAACATGCTCATTATTCGCTATTTTTTCATAGATAATAGCACCCATTACTGTACCCGTGAGTAATAATTCATTACTCACGGGCTGAAGTTACTCACGGGTCATTACCTACTCACGGGCTGAAGTTAGATTCAAGTGACGCATGCCACTTTTAATATTAATCGTATATAAACTGCAAATAAAATTACTTAAAGTTGTTTATTTAATACAATAATTATTATAATTTATATCAATAATTAACTTCAAATACTTTTAAAGGAATTTTAACTGTAACAATGTCAGTATATTTTTTTGTTTATATCTTGTTTACTAAAAATTTTGACGTTTATCATTTATTTTAGTGACAGTGACATTAGCTCAATTTGTTTATGTTAATTGGAATTTATATCTAATATTATGTTTATTTTTCAAGTTATATTGTGTTAAATATGTTATAACATATTATGTATAGTTATATTATTATACTATATATAGTTAAATGTAAATATACATTTATAACTATTGAAATACGTCCACCGACAACAGCCACTTCCTATTTATTAGATTAATTGACAGTAGGTACAAATTTAAGCTTATAATTTTTCGGAAACGAATAGAACTTATAAGTATTGACTATTTCTAGTTGTATTTTTACAATAAATAATAATTTGGTAATAGTAGGCAACCAATTATTCAGTCACGTACTAGGGGAAAATAGCATGTAGGTATTCTAGTAAATTATTCTAATTTAAATCTCGAGTAGTTGATAATTACATTTTTTACCAATTAAAATGAAAAAAAAGGTCGTAGAAAAAGTATAGTATTCTACTCGCATGTAATGGCTATTACTCACTCTGATGAATTACGACACTCGCCTACGGCTCGTGTCGCAAACTTCATCATCGTGAGTAATAGCCATCATTACATGCTCGTTGAATAATATACTATAAATATAATAAATTTAAATAATGGCCAATAAAATAAAAAATAAGACAAAGATTTTACAATGGAATGCGCAATCGGCTGCAGCTAATAAATTGAGTTTAGTTAAATGCTTAAATGAAAATTTCATTGATATTGCCTTAATTTCAGAGACATGGTTTAAACTTAATAAACAATATAATTTCAAAGGCTATAAAATTATACGTAAAGATCGCCATGATGGTTATGCTGGTGTGGCAAGTCTTGTCAGAAATGTATTTTTTTTTGAAGAAATTTCAATTACAAAAAATTTTAATAACAATATTTTGATGTGTGGAATACAGATATTGGACAACAGTGAAATAGCACTAACATGTTTCTCGATATATTGCCCACCAGATATACGAACAACAGTTGCAAACTGGGAGGCAATTCTTAACTGTACCACGTCTAATAGCATTTTTGGAGGATATTTTAATACGCATCATCAAACATGGGGATCTTACAAAAATAACAGCAAAGGCACGCAAATAATAACCGCTTAGGACAACACAGAATTAGTACTTTTAAATACCGGAGCCACCACAAGGTTTACAAATAATGGGAATAATTCAGTCGTGGATTTAACTTTTGTAACTCCAGATATAGCAATTAATTGTGCATGGGAAACTTTTCCTGATGTACTGGGCTCAGACCATTTTCCAATTATTATAGACATTAATAAAGGAATGGAAAGTAAAGACATCATAATACAACCTAAAACAAAATGGAACCTAAATAAAGCAGATTGGAGCTTATATCAAGAAATTGCGGATACATACTTCTCACAACATACTAAAAATAACAACAACGTAGAACATAAGTATAACTTATTAGTTGAAGAGATAAATAAGGCAGCCAATGCCTCCATACCCATCTACCAACCTTTTAAAATGAGCAAAAAAACCTCTCTTCCACCATGGTGGGATCAAAGCTGCGAAGATGCTATTAAAAAAAGAAAACAAATGCTCAAAACATATAAGCAACAAAGCACCATGGAAAACTATATGAAATGTAAAAACGAAAATTCAAAAACCAAGAAGTTTTTAAAATATAAAGCCAAATTATATTGGCAGCACTGGTGTGAAAACTTAAATAAAAATACACAATTGACAAATATATGGACACAGGCCAGAAAAATGAATAGAAGATCTGGGGAAGATAATACATCGGGGAATTATGAATGGCAAGAACAATTTCCAGATAAAATTTCGCCAGCTAATGCCTTGAATGATACATCACACATTTTTACAAAACAAGAACAAAATAATACCAATCATAAAATCTTCTGTGAACCTATCAGTCTGCCAGAATTAAACTACAACATAAAAAATAGAAAGAATACATCACCTGGTTATGATGATATTAGATATCCTATGATATTCCAACTACCAAACAATGCCAAGATGTTCCTAATCAAAATCCTAAATGACATCTGGATTAATGGGGAATGTAAAGAAGAATGGAAAAAGACTATTGTAATACCCATACAAAAACCAAACAAAAACCCCCACTTATGCGATTCATATAGACCTATTGCACTTATGCCATGCATGTATACTCAAGATTTTTGAAAGAATAATTAAAAACCTACTGACATACAGACCTACAGACATACAAATATGTTTAACTGAAAATGATTACAATGGCACGATATTTCTAGATGTTAAAGGTGCGTATGACAATGTCAACTGGTTCATTCTACGGGAAAAAATGATACAATTACAAATACCTCAAGAAGTTGCTAACACCATATGCAAATTGTATATAAACAGGCAAGTAGGACTCAGAGGATGTGATGGCTGTCCAGTGAAATACCAAACGGCAAATTTAGGGTTGCCACAAGGATCTGTTCTTGCGCCACTACTCTTCAATATATATACCACTAATTTACACTCCTCCATATCTACAGCAACTATGATACAATATGCCGATGATTTTGTTATTTATACACGTAGCAAACACCTCGATGAATGCATCAATCGTTTAAACTCCAGCACAGAACTCTTTTTAAGATCCATAAATGATTTAGGACTACAAATCTCCGCTGAAAAATCCAAAGTCGTTATCTTCACCAGGCATAATGTGAAACCAATGCAGAAAATTAAAATAAATAAAATAGAATTTTCAGTGGATACCAATGCCAAATACTTAGGAATTATATTAGACAGAAAACTGACCTGGAAACCATACATTAAACAAATAGAGATAAAATGTAACAAAGGACTAAACTTCCTAAAATCCATCATGCGAACTTGGTGGGGAGCAGAACCTCAAACAGCACTAATTTTCTATAGAGCTTACATAAGGTCAATAATTGATTATGGTTGTACACTTTATGGAACGGCCAATAAAACCAATCTACGTAAGCTGGACATTATACAAAACAAAGCACTTAGAATATGTCTGGGAGCAATGAAATCTACACCAGTTGAACCATTATGATCTGAAGCAATCGAACCTCCATTAGAACTGAGAAGATCATTTTTAGCTGAAAAAATGATTATTAAATCACTAAAAAAAAATTCACCATTCATTAGTAGCATATACAAGTTAAACGAATACGACATAACTAAGCCTTTTTGGATACATAAGAACTCTCCTCCTATTTGTGAAGCATTAAGAAACGTGACCCTACAACCACAAACAAAGGTAGAGCTCGATTACTTTGTTCACTTTGTTGTATGTGATGTGAATATACCTCATTACTCTGAATTAGCATCATCTAATAACATAGTTATTAATCAAATGAGCAGCGAAAGCTGCTCACACCCCGTACCGTCCCTTAAATTTTTTTTTTAAATGACTACCACCTTTTTTATTTGATATTTGGATTATCCTCGTTGTACTGATTTCAAAAATGTATAACACATGATGCTTATAGTGATTAGTTTATGAAAAAAAAATACAAAAGCAAGAACACTGGATTTAAAAGAATATTTTTTTAATAATTATAACACGAACATTTAGAATTAACATTTCACTACCAAAAATTTTTACAATAAAATTGTTCAAGATGACTGCCATTCACCTTCATACAATACTATATATAAAGAATAAATGGCAGGAATTTTGAACAATATATTATTGTACCTATAGATTTTTGGGAGTGAAATGTTCATTCTAAATGCTTGTAATAATAAAATTGTTAAAAAAATAATTTTTTTTCTATCCAGTTTTCTTGCTTTTGTATTTATTTTTCTCATAAACCAGTCACTATAAGTATCATGTGTTATACATTTTTGAAATCAGTATCACGAGTAAAATCTAAATATCAAATAAAAAAAGGTGGTAGTATTTTAAAAAAATTTAAGGGATGGTACGGGGGGTGAGGGGTGCATTTCCCAGCAAGCTTAAATATGGCATAATGTCTCCCCCTTTAATTATTATTTGATGTATTTTTTGGCTTTTCCTAAAAAGCAGTGGTTCAAAAATTATTTAATCTTCCTCAACTAACATAGGTTTTCTGAAGATTAAAGCTAACATCCAGTCTCAGAGACCGACATAAAACATACTCATACAAAATACATCGAGTCTCAGAGACCCCGTTAACGTTGTAGTTCCTTTTAGCTCTCGTATTTTGAGCATAATCAATAGCCTATAAAGATTATGATTACATTATATAAAAGATATTAAATATATTACTGTGGGCAAAAAGTCCCTGAAAACTTCTCTAATGTTTAATGTAATAAGTTACAGGGGTAAAAAAAGAGAAAATTTAGTGTTAATTTTAATTTTAAATATCTCATTAAAAAACTTTTTGTTGATTCTAATGCACTTTCAAATTCAAAAATATTTATTAGTTTTCTCAGGATTCGAAAAAATGACGACATTTAAAACCATTGGTCCGAAATTTTGCGCCTACGCTCTTAAATCTAGAAAGAGATACGTTAAATCTAAATTTAATCAAATGTGTGTTTTTCTAGATTTGACTGGAGCACCTTCCTTTATATTATCTTCAAAGTCAATTTTATTGACGAGCTCTTGCTATATAGCTAATATTGCCAAACCAGATAATCTTTCCTATACCTATTAGAAATAATTTTTAATAACTTTAATTTTGAAAATGATCTCTCACCACCAGAAGCAAGGGACACAGTTGGTGACACAGTTGGTGACACAGTTGGTGACACAGTTGGTGACGAAGTGAGGAGGATTCTTAATGAAATAGCGATATTTGGTAGAGATGTAATTAAATATTTTCAAATATATATTGATTATTAAGAGTTTTCTATAGTAAGTACAGATTTTACTTCTTGATCAGTTAGCTTTAATTGAAGAGCAAGACAGTTATTTTAAAATAATATCATCGTCGTCTTCTTCTTCTTCTTCTTTGTGTGCCTGTGCCGTGCTTGTTTTCAAACGTTGGCTATCGTCGTACAGTCGAACCCGCTTATTGGAATAGCCTTCGTGCCAAGCAAAAATATTCTGATAACCGGGATATTCTAATAACCGATCATTGGTGGCTAGCCGTAATAGGTGTACCGAATATACGTAATAATAGTACATACTATGTTAATATGTATATTATGTATATGGTTTTAGGTCTTTTTATTTATAATACAATAGCGTAACGTATTTATTAAAAAACCAAATTACATTATACACTCACCGGCAGAGAAAACGGGCACCCCAAAAAATGGGTCATTTTTAATGTCTTGTATTTCCTAAACCTGATGTCCGATTTAAGTAATTTTTTAATATGTTATAGCCTTATTCTTTATCAATATCGCTGTAATAATATTGTTGCTAGACAGGTACATTGTCATTGTATACAGGGTGTACGAATCAAACTGTGTTTTTTTCTCAAACTTTGGAACACCCTGTGGAATGTTCTAGCTTTTATAAAATACTGAAATTATAACCAAACTATAGCCTCAGGTTTTCTTAACATCCTGTTTTTTGATTAATTCGCTTATGTTGGATAATAAAAAAGTTAAGCACTTTAACAACTATACCTGTTTTTCGTTAATACAGGGTGTTTTTAAATAAGTACGGTAAACTTTAAGGGGTAATTCTGCATGATAAAATAATGACAGTTTGCTTTATAAACGTATGCCCGCAAATGCTTCGTTTCCGAGATAGGGGGTGTTGAAATTGTTCTTACAAACTGACGATTTACTTATTTCTCTAAAACGGTTTGTGATATGCAAATGAAATTTGTTAGATTTTAAGAGGTAGTTATTGCGCATTTTTTTGGCATACAATTAAGAATTTTATATTCACCATTGGCGTGCATACGTGTATAAATATTTTAGATATATCCCGTATGCACGCCAATGGTGAATATAAAATTCTCAATTGTATGCCAAAAAAATGCGCAATAACTAGCTCTTAAAATCTACCAAATTTCATTTGCATATCACAAACCGTTTTAGAGCAATAAATAAATCGTCAGTTTGTAAGAACAATTTCAACACCCCCTATCTCAGAAACGAAGTATTTGCGGGCATAAGTTTATAAAGCAAACTGTCATTATTTTATCATGCTGAATTACCCCTTAAAGCTTGCCGTACTTATTGAAAAACACCCTGTATTGACGAAAAACAGGGGTAGTTGTTAAAGTGCCTAACTTTTTTATTATCCAACATAAGCGAATGAATAAAAAAACAGAATGTTAAGAAAATCTGTGGCTATAGTTGGGTTTTAATTTTAGTATTTTATAAAAGCTAGAACATTCCACAGGGTGTTCCAAAGTTTGAGAAAAAAACAGTTTGATTCGTACACCCTGTATACAATGACAATGTACCTGTCTAGCAACAGTATTATTACAGCGATATTGATAAAGAATAAGGCTATAACATATTAAAAAAATTACTTAAATCGGACATCAGGTTTAGGAAATACAAGACATTAAAAATGACCCATTTTTTGGGGTGCCCGTTTTCTCTGCCGGTGAATGTATTATGTGGATGTATACAGAAATTAATATAAAATGTAGGCAATATATAGATTATATAAATATTTTCGCATTAAAATACATAATAGACTTAATAAGGAAATTACTTATTTAGTCTTGAAAGATAATTGAATAAATTGATAATATTAATAAAAAATGCTAAGAAAAATTACTTTAGAAATGAAATTGAAAAAAACAAGAATGTTTCCAAAAACTTGTGGAATATTGTTAAAAATTTGACAGGTAAAGAAACTGAAAAAAATATTACAGAAATAATTACACAAGAAGGAACTACTTTAACAGATGGTGGAGCTATCTCTAATTCTTTTGCTCGTTATTTTACAGAAATTGGAGAATCTTATGCTAAAAAAATAATACCACCGACATCGTATCTCCCTAAATATAACAACGTGATGCATTCTATGTATTTAAGACCGGTCTCGGAAAGCGAAATTGAGGGAATTATTAAAACACTTAAAACGAACAAATCACCCGGTATTGACAACATTAGAACAGAAACAATAAGAACTATAGATAAACAAATCACCAATCCGTTGATGGATCTAATAAATTTAATATTTAAAAATGGTGAATGCCCAGACAAATTTAAAGAAACGGTAGTAATTCCTATACACAAGAAAGGAGATAAACTAAGTTTGTCAAACTACAGACCAATTTCATTAATCACTACTTTAACAAAAATCTTTGAAAAATGTCTTAAAATCAGATTAACATCTTTTCTTGATAAACACAACATATTATCGTCTTCTCAGTTTGGATTCCGTGAAGGTTTTTCAACAAACGACGCAATTATAGAACTCACCAATGAAATATATAATCGAATTGACAATAGCCAACCTACTGCTTGTGTGTTTCTAGATCTCGCAAAAGCTTTCGATACTGTAAACCATCCAAAACTACTAGAGGCACTAGAAAATAGTGGAATACGCGGCACTGCTTATAATCTACTGAAATCTTACTTGGACCATAGACAACAAATTGTTAGGATAAATAATATCAATAGTAACAAACTTCACCTAAGATGCGGGGTGCCTCAAGGTACAGTATTAGGGCCACTATTATTCAATATCCACGTCAACGATTTATATAACCTTAATACTGAGGGAAAGATAATCAGTTTTGCCGATGACACTGCAATTTTATATAGCGCAGACAGTTGGGAACATTTAAGGGATAAAATTAAAGTAGATATGCACAAACTAATAAAATGGTTTAATTATAAAGGTTTAACAATTAATTATGAAAAAACCTTTTTTGTTCCGTTTTGCAGTTACAAAGTATCACTACCTCCTTATAGTGCTATAACAATTAAAAACACGAAAGGAAATATAATTATAAAATCAAGTAACAATATAAAATATCTTGGAGTAAAAATCGACTCTCATTTAAGGTGGGATGCCCACATAGATCAAATAACAAAGTGTTTGAGAGCCTTGGTTCCAAAGTTCAAATTTCTCAAATCTAAAATAGATGTAAAATATTTAAAAATATTATATTATGCACTAGTTGAATCTAGAATTAGATATGGAATACTTGGGTGGGGCGGTGTACAAAAAACTTAGTTAAAGAAAGTTGACATCTTACAAAAAAAAATATTGAAAATAATAATTAACACAAAAATGACATACCCGTCTCATTTATTATTCTGTGATACTAACGTAATGGATACGAGGCAACTTTATATGTATTCCCTGGTATTATACACATACAACCATAAACATATCCTGCATACATTACCTCATCACTATGAGACTCGCACTAAAACCAACCAACACGTACAATTGGGAAATATTAAAAAATCCATAGGACAGATATCTGCCATGTATCTTGCTCCAAAAGTATTTAGTCACTTGCCGAACATATACAAGATATATATTAATACTCTTAATTCATTAAGTATGGTAAAATCTATATTCAAAAAGTATGTATTGAACCTTGATCGTAATATTGTACATAAGTTATTTGATTGACTTAACAAGTGAATGAAATTAAAAAAAATAAAAAAAAAATGATAAAAAAAATGATAAAAAAAAGAATGTTTGCAATACAGTGGTTTGTTAAATTTACCCAGTTCCTTTATTTATAATATAAAAAAATAAAAGAAAATAAATAAATACATGTAAGATAATATAATGTTTGTACCTTGGCATTTAGTATACACATACTATATTCAATAACTAAACATTGTCACACACTATCCCCGTGTTCGACCAATAGGTTTTAACGGTAGTGAGTAAATGTTTCTTTATTTTCCAGGATTAACATGTAAAATTAAAAAGAGAATGTAATAATGTAAAACGTAGAATATAAAGTTAAAATGTATGTATTTAATTCTTGTACTGTGAAATTAATAAACATTATTATTATTATTATTATAATTGTAGCTTGTTTTTTTGTTACATAAAATACTAGTCACATTTGTTGCTCCGAATTATAAAAATTAGAAAAATATTCAATGGTTTGGCCATCCCGAAAACGTGTTATAACTTTACAAGCTATTAGGATAGGCGGACTGTTTCTTAAAATTTTTATTACAGGCAACTGGGTAGCAATATGTATAGTTTCTAGAAAAAGAAAATTATTTTACGACTGAATTTGTCGCTAAACGATTGAATTGGTACTCATTACAACGCAATAAAATATTTATTACCTACCTGAGAAACCCAAATAATACAAATAAAAGAACACTACAGGCCTTCGAAACCCTTGGCGAGAAATTATAATACAAGACATAATTTAAATTTTTAGGAAGTTCGAAATTATAGGTAAAAATTTATTCGTTGACCTGAAATATTATTCTAATAAGCGGTATTGTTTTATGAATACGTATTCCAATAAACGGATAAATTTATTAAGGAGTAAATGGAAACGTTTCGGGACCTCGAATTTATATTCCATAAACCGGGATATTCCTATAACCGGTACTCTAATAAACGGGTTCGACTGTATTAACAAGCTGATGAAATGTTTCTCGGTCGGCAGTTATATGAGACATTTCCTTATATGAAACGGTTCGACCTGTCCATTGTCTAATGTTACGCAGCCAGGACAGTTGTTTTCTTCCAACCCAGCGTTTTCCTTCGATTTTGCACTGAATGATCAGCCGGAGTAAGAGATATTTAGGTCCTCTCATTATATGACCGAAGTATTGAAACTTTCTCATTTTTATGACGTTGATCAATTCTTGCTCTTTGTACATGGTCTCCAGCACACGTTCGTTGGACATGTGTTCTGTCCACTGGATTCTGAGCATGCGACGGTAACAGCACAACTCGAACGCTTCCAATTTGTTGAGATTCTTCACTTTTGTTGTCCAAGTTTCACATCCATAGAACAAAACGGACCAAACATAGCACTCCAATACTCTTAGATGTGTGGTCAATGACAGACTTCTACTGCACATTATATCATCGTCACTTAATGTAAAAATATCACTAAAAACCAAAAACATGATCATAACCAAACATCATGTCAAATCTGCTATTTAACGTACTTATGACTTTAGGACTGTTCTAATACTGTCTAATTTCCATGTTAAAGATATCATTATTTGCTATATTTGTAAGATTCTCACCAATTTTAATTATATGAAATTTGAATCGCTTTATAGCTTCTACCCTACTAGACCATCTTTGATCATTTAGGGATTTTAGATTTTACTCAGAAACATGTAGTTTTATCATATCCCATCTTTTTGTGGAGAAAGAAAAAAATACGTAAAGTTCTTGTATGTACTATATTAAATAAGTTTACTATTTTATTTGACACTATAGCAGCACCATTCACTACTTTCAAACTATATGTGCAGCCCGTGGGACAAAAAAACTCGAGGATTCTCCTACCCATATTATACACGCACATTGGCACCGTTATCATACCCTTGACCTCTCATGTCTTTTATATTTAAATTTTGTAATAGTTCAACTACCAAATTAAATAACCCTTCCCTTGTAGTGTCAAATATTAGGTGAGAAGCTAAAGACTCTTTTATATTTGAACTTTTTTTAGAATTATTGTTTAATACAACATAACGCAAAATTAGGCTTATTTGCTTTGTATGACTTGAATGTGGGGTACAGTCCATAATTATTAAATAATATTTGGAAATTATGCACCATACCCTAAATATTATTTATCTACTCTATCTCATATTATATATATCAGTTTTTAGTTTTTGAAAACTGTCATTATAGCTAGCAGTGCGTGAAGGATTTAAAGTGTGAGTGAACTAACAATGTATTTTAAATGGGATTTACTTTTTCGCACTGTTTTTGGCACCCTTTCATATCCTTAACTTTCGCGTTGTCATGGTGATGACATGTGAGCAATAAATTACAACAAAAGTTTTGACAGTCTTGTGGTTTGAAAGAAGTTAGAATTTTTAAATGTCAAAGTTCTAAAAATTTTAGAATAGACATAATTTCCAGTGACGACGAGTTACAGTTTTTTTTATTTGTTTGTCGTAGATAAAATATTGTATGAAACTGTGCGTGAAGTACTTTTTGCGAACTTACGCGATGTATAGCACTCGCACCGCTGTCGCGATGCTCTAAACATCGCGTGCGTTCGTCAAAAGCATACTTCACGAACTGTTTCATAAATAACTATTTTTACTTTAGCAAACATTATTACTGAAAAGCAGATATTCGGATATTATACTGTTTTTCTAAATACAATAATAGTAGTAATAATTATTGATTAACACCAAATATAAAATAAGATATTATTTATTTTTTCAGTAATAACACAATATATGATTTTTGAGATTTCTGTAGGAGTCCATGAAAAAAATTAAAATTGTATAAAAAAAATGATCTCATTTAACAGTTATTTATGTACCAAGTCAGTAAAGTTACTCTTTATCGAACGAGTCTGATATTAGCGAGCGAGGAGAATAACAGACGAGTTCGATAAAGAGTCTTTACTGACGTGGTGCATACAAAATTGTATCGCTAACAATTTGATATTAGGTTAAACACTTACTTACAATTTACAATCTAAGAACGTTTTTAAATTTTAGACGTAATAAAAATTGCATGACAGTAATGACAGATGACTTTTGCATGATGGCCACTTTCGATTTTTAACCGATAATTATCAATATTGAATAATTATTACTAAATCGGTAAAGTTTTGATTTATTTTATATGAATATACCTAATTACAAAATACTACACAGTTTCACTTTTTGACATAAATTTAATTAACAATGTCGTAAATTTTGTACAATATTTTTAATAATTAAAGTAAATAAATTTTAATTTCACTCAAATAAATAATCGATTACTGCCATCGAACACTTACATTCAATCTCGATTAATCGCGGCAGGTAAAGTAAAATTTTTCTTTCAGTACAATAAAGTGTTACTTTACTGCCGCAAATGAGGGCAAATGAGTACAATAATGAATGACTTTAGTGGCGGTTGCCGATGAAATAATATTTATTATTTACCAAACATTCGGTTTGGCGCACTTTCGGGGTTGCGCCCGAGTGCGTCGCACGCGTTGCACGCCCGGTTACGGGGGCCCTGCCTGCATCTGTTAAAATCCGTCAAGTTGAGCGAACCAATAATAATCTATTTAAAACTTATTTTTATTTAGCTACAATTTCTATCTTTGTCTAAGCCTCCATCTAAAACAACAAAATACATACATACTCGTAGTTCTCGACCTATAAACACCGCGTATAAGAACTTTAATCTGCTGTAAAGGAGATAACTCTATGACATTGACCCCATTTGCTTTAAAATCAAACTTACTTCATCGTGTTTGTGTGACTTGTTTTTATAGAAAATGAAGTGCATTGTATGGAGTTTAATCGTGTTCATTTTTCTTTGTCAGATTAACAACACAACACCAGCTCCACAACAAAAATTTGGAAAACGATTTATGGACGTACCTGGAGGATGTCAAGAGGGGATGCAATTTTCTGCTACAGGAGGATGTTTTGAGTCCTTCAAACTGGCTGTGACCGAACCGAACTATAATATTTCTAAATCTACAAAAGTTCCTAGGTACCTAGATACAAATATTTCTTAAAAACTCTTAAGTATATATATTTTGCGACTATTTAAATTAGAAAATTAATAATAACATTTATAATGTATGTAATTATTCATAAACAATTTAACTATAGTCCGTCGTTGACAGTAAAATATTGCAAAACTTCTAAATTTAAAAAAACCTCTTTACTTGGATTTATATGAAATTTGGCATACAGATAGCTAACAAGTCAAAAAAGAAAAGTGATATTGTGCCGATGTGTGCTTTTGTCTATGGGGTGAATTTCACCCCTTTTGGGGGTGAAAAATACACGTCCAAAATACGACCGGAAGTGGATAACCTGACTAATTTTAAGCAACTTTTGTTTTATCGAGTTTAGAAAAGTCGAGTTCACTTTTCCAGTTATTTGCGAGTGAATATATTTTTCAACAGAAGGACCACGTTGTTAGACGTTTTTTTCGGAAATCTTTGGAAGTATTTTGTCGAAAAAACGTTCTTACCAAAAATATAGGGTGTAAAAAAGTGAAAAAATGGTGTATGTATTAGGTCTCCGACTTTTTTTACTCTTTGAGATTTTTGGTATAATTAATAATTTATAATAATAAGTTATTTTGAAAAAACGCATTTCTTCAAAATTAAAAATTTGTAAAATTTTACTTTAAATCCAATTTTTTTCAAAAGTAAGCACCTTGAACCGTTGAAACTTACAGATCATAATATAAACTTAACATAAGTAAAGCAGCTTACGAAGGGGCAATGATTAATTTTATTTAAGAGGAAAGGCGCAAAATGGCGCCTGCCAAAATTTTCAATGTGTTTTAAATGTATTCATTTTTTTTTCGAATCCTGAGAAAACTAATAAGCAGAGTCAGGCAAATATGCAAGAGTGCATATGCATTTGCGTGTAAACTTTCACATGCGTGCCTTAAACGTGTACCAACGCTTATATCATAAATAATTATTACCGAATCTTCCCCTTCCACCAAAACCTGTTGTTAATGGAGAACTTAAGTTCCCAGTAAGAAAGTTCCCCCTTAAAAGAAAAGCCAGTAATAATGGAATAAGCTGACGATTCTTCCGAACCACTTAACAGTTTCCAAAGAATTGCTGAAAAATAAAATAGTTCCACAACTTTCTTACATAAAATTGAAGCAGTTAAACTAATAAAAAATTGAACTATCTTGCAAAATTGTTGTGGGCCAAATTGGCAAAGACATTTTAAAAAAATTTAATTCAGTCATTAATAAAAATACTGGTTTTATATTTCTATCTAAGGTTGCAAATGTTTTAGGTCTGGTGTTTGATAAAACACTAAATGTAGAGGCTGAAGTTTTAAATAATTTTTAATACGCTCCTATAACTTCGGTGCTTTTTTATAATATACAAACATAATGTATACAGATAGACGACATAACTTTTTGTTAGAAAATTTTTGAAAAACATATCTTCACATATTGTTTTTTAAATAAATAATCATGTATATATATAGATATATAATAATATAATTTGTTTTATATATATATATATATATATATATATATATATATATATATTGATCTAGTTAAAATAATTGCTTAAAAGTTTTATTTTATTTTATAATACCAAGCTTACAACTAATATTTTATAAAGTTATTATATTTAAACGGTTTATGAAGTGCACATTTTGTTTAAATAAATGCATGTACATGCATATTTGACATAAATAAATGCATATGCATGCATTTTTGACAGAAATAATATGCATACAATATATGCGCATATATCTTACTTTTCAGCCTACATATTTGCCTAAACAAAAGGGACAAATTTTATTTTGAGCGTAACTTACTTACATTTGATGCTAGACACTAAAAAAAAACAGAAATTAAGTTTTATTTTTTGGTTATTTCATGTTGAAATATTCTATTTGGAGTTTGACGAATATGACCCTATTTTTAATTAGCTATAACTTTGCTTCTACTAGGTCTGGGGAGCTTATACCTACACAGTTTTTTTCCACCTTTTTACAGGTTATATTTTTGCTATGAATGTTTTTTTCGATAAAATACTTACTTTTTGAGTTATTTGTGAAAAAGTGTCTAAAAACGTATTTTTTTTTGTTGAAAAATGAATATACTGATTCGCAAATAACTCGAAAAGTATTCTTATGTTTTTTGAGTGAAAAAACTATAGAATAAAAGTTGCTTAGAATTAGTCAGTTTATCGAATTTCGGACTTATTTTGAACGTATGTTTTTCACCCCTTAGAAGGGTTAAACTCTTGTAAAAAGTACACATCGGCACAATATCACTTTTTTTCTTTGACATGTTAGCTATGTGTCTGCCTAATCTCATATCAATCCAAGCGGTCCTTTAAAATTTGGATCAAAAACCGTGATTAAATGTACTACTTACTATACATTTTTAAAAAAATTATATATTAACCGGTTTCACAAATAGACCAGGCCGATATGTTTTGAGGTGGATGTGAGAGGTGGAATTAGGATTTTTGCAGAAAAAGTTAGGTGATAACTTCCACAATATTAATAGACTTATGCTCCCTCTCAAATATCGATTTTTTATATCGATTTAAATTTTCTTAAAAACTTCCTTTTCCTCCATGTAACTTGAAAATGATAAGAGATACAGTAATGAAAAATAAAAACGAAATTTTTATTTAAAAAACCCTACATTTTTGAGTGGTCTCTTTTTCGGGTTCTTATCATTTTCGAGTTACATGGAGAAAAAGGAAGATTTTTAAGAACATTTAAAAATGCGCTCTATAGTTTGATCTTTCAAAAGTTTTTTGTAGTGGTTTTTTTGTAGTGAATGGTTTTTCCAAAAACCATTTAATTTAAACCAGTCCAACTTTTTGAACATAGAAATACCACTATAATAAAAAGTACTGTAGAAGGAAAACGATGTATTTAAATTCTGATAAATGAGGGGTTCTGCGCTCGTGAGAAATATGTCTTTTTTCTCACTTGTTGTACAATATTCCTATTATATACTACTACTACTAGTATTATATACTACTTCCTATATATACTTCCTATTATATACTACTACTACTATAATATATACTACTATTCCTATAATATACGACTAGTTAAGAATATCTTAATTTATTACTCTTGCTGCAAAATAGCAATAAATACAAAAAAAGTGGGGAAAGTAAAGCTTCTTTTATTCATTATTTTTCAACCACTTATTTTCAACTTAATACCTTCGTAATTCGCTTAGAAAATATTTATAATGTACGTACTTAAAACGTCCACCAAATTTCATTAAAATTCTTAATAGATTTTGCATAATAATTTTGCAACCTAAATTTTTTAAAAAAATTGAAATTTTTAAAAACTTTCAGAACGAAAAGTGGACCGTTTAGAAGTGTGCCAATTTTTTTACATATAAAGAGGTACTCTACCTATTTAATACACTTTACATAATTGAAATCGGATTATTCAGGAGGCTTCAGCAATGTTTTAAAGTTATAAAGAATTTTTTGGCTGATAAACAAGTATAATATCTCCGTAACTATTTTATTAAATACTCGGCAGGTCGCTTCTTTAAAAGAAAAAAAGTTGAATTGCGAAGAGTAGTTCGTGAGATACACCGGTCAAAGTTGATCGGTATTTGCGACGAAGTTATAAACGATATGATGATAATCTGTGAACCCTTATTGTACCTTATTATTTCGGTCCTCGTTCTCCATAAAAATTTTCATATGTTTAAGTTATTCATAACATATATTATAATAAAAATGGTCGGTATTGTGGGATTATTTGGTATAAAAATATAGAAAGAACTAGGTTAAAGAAAGTTGAGTCGATCGGATAGCTCAGTGCGACTATAGGCCAGGGTAATAAGACAAAAATATACCCTGTTCGTGACACTCGAGCAGCCAGGGTACTGAAGCGTTTTTTCGACAAGTAATACATATAGGAACAAATTGTAACTATTTCCTGCGTAGGATCTGGCGGCCATTTTTATTTATAAACAATTAACTGTCAAAAAATGGCATTTTTCCCTTTTTTTTTCAAATCAATGGAAAACAGTGAAACTTATGATTTTTTTAGTACAAATATCTTTGAGATTATGGAAAAAGCGTTAAAATGACATATTACAAAGTTTGATATACTCATTTATTGTTAATATAATTGCGAAAAAAGGTCGGAATGGCAAAAAAAAATATTTTCGCAATAACTGATGTAAAAATTAGTGTACAGATTTGAAATTTTTGTCAAATGAGGGTTCTTTGGTGCTTAATATGTGATAACAATTTCAAAGCGATTCATTGAATTGTTTAAATTTTATTCGAATTGTTTATCTCAGTGAGCATTTTTTTGTACTAACATAAGTCAGAAAAAAATGACGTTAGAACCATTCCACAGGTGTCAAATGGAAGAGCATGAATTATATTTTCAACTTGGTTTAAAAAAAGCGAATAAAAAATGCATTTATTAGTAATAAATAATTGTGCAAAAGTATCGTAAATCTTTCCTTATAAACTTTTTGAATAACTTTTTCAAAAAAATTAACTTTTTTACCCTGTTTTAAGTGCACAACTACCAAGTAATGTTATTTATATCATAATTGATAAAAAATTGTAATAAATATATATAATTTCTTATATAACAAAATAAAAAGTTTATAAGGAAAGATTTACGATACTTTTGCATAATTATTTATTACTAATAAATGCATTTTTTATTCGCTTTTTTAAACCAAGTTGAAAATATGGCTCATGCTCTTTCATTTGACACCTGTGGAATGGTTCTAACGTCATTTTTTTCTGACTTATGTTATTGTAAAAAAATGCTCTCTGGTATAAACAATTTGAATAAAATTTAAACAATTGAATGAATCGCTTTGAAATTTTTATCACATATTAAGCACCAAAGAACCCTTATATGACAAAAATTTCAAAGCTGTACACTAATTTTTACAATAGATATTGCGAAATTAATTTTTTTTGCAATTCCGATCTTTTTTCGCAATTATATTAACAATAAATGAGTATATCAAACTTTGTAATACGTCATTTTAAAGCTTTTTTCATAATCTCAAAGATATTTGTACTAAAAAAACCATAACTTTCACTGTTTTCCATTGATTTGAAAAAAAAGGGAAAAATGCCATTTTTTGACACTTAATTGTTTATAAATAAAAATGGCCGCCAGATCCTACGCAGGAAACAGTTACAATTTGCTCTTATAGGTATTATCTGTCGAAAAAACGCTTCAGTACCCTGGCTGCTCGAGTGTCATGGAAAAAACCTTATTTCCCTGGACTATAGCGACTGACAGCACCTTCACTTCGCCGTGAGGTATGCTAGTTCAAGCCCAGCCAGGTCATCGGAAAAACAAAAAAGGCTAACGCGTCAGTATAAAATTCTAAATATGAATCTGGCGCTTAGACTGGAATATGCGGGTGTCTGATCGGCCTATGAGGGAGCAGTACGGCAAGGGATAAGGGCTTGCGGCTCGGTGATACTCCCCCATAGATCCCTACCGGAAGGGCGTTGACGCCTAAAATACCGGTGTATATAATATAAAGAAAGTTAAACCTCAAAGTTCAAAATCGGTATAAGTAAAAAAATGCATTTGCTCGGCTTCCAATCGAGCAATTTTTTTCATTTTTTTGAATTCGAAGTAACTCGAGTAGAGCCACCTAAATAACGCATTATCAAATCCCAAACATGCTTTAGTTTTGTTATATGAATAGGTAGGTAGTTTGTTTTGTTACTTTTTGTTGATTTTGTTAAGGTTAGCTTACTTCAGAAGAAATAGGTCCAGTTATCACAAAAGAAGAAATAGCACACGCATTAAACACAATGAAAAACGGAAAAGCCCTGGGCCTGACATGCTTTCTATAGAATTAATAAAAATTATATTGATGTTCTCAATACAAATTGGTTATGTTTGGTTGCCCTATGTAAACTGTAAGTTGTCCCTAAAGTGAAACGTATGTGATGTGTAGTATCATTGATATGATACCCGCTTATTGGAATTGCCTTCGTGCCAAGCAAAAGTACTATTGGACCAAATTTATATCTCAGGCGTATTCGTATTACCCAAAGAATGGTTAACGTCGATCTTTGCTTGTCTCCCCAAAAAGAAAAACGCAAGAGAATGCGCCGATTACCGCACCATCAGCTTGATGTTCCATGTGCTGAAGTTCCAGTATGCTGAAGTAGGAACGCGTCAAGCTCTTTTCTCATAATATCCTAATACAAAGGTGCCTGGATGTCAATCACGATATATATGTCTGTTTTATTGACTATAATAAAGCTTTCGATAAAGTACAACATGAACAATTAATAAATGTCCTAAAATTAAAAAAGATAGACTACAATGACATCAGGATCATATCTAATTTTTACTATAAGCAGCGAGCAAAAGTACCTGTTAACGAACAGTTGTCAGAGGAAATTGAAATTAGACGTGGGGTGAGTTCTCTTTAATGCCTACTCGAAAGAGATCAAGTACTTTAGGGTGAAACAGCTGGAATAAAGGTTAACAGAGTTCCCGTTAACAACATTAGATCTGCGGATGACACTGTCGTCTTAGCCGAAAATGTTGAAGATCTGCAGAGAATGGTTAACAGAATAGCGGTATATAGCCAAGAATATGGTCTAACAATGAACATCAAGAAGACAAAATTTATGAGAATATCTAAAACTCAAAGAAACAACGAGAATCTCTTCATAAACGAAACCAATGTCGAACGATTAGACCAATATGCATATCTTCTAACAATGATCAACTCCACAAATGATTAATTCCAGAAGATTAAAATTAGAATAGAAAAGGCTAAAGCGAATTTTAACAAAATGAGAAAAGTGCTCTGCACAAGAGATCTAAGGTTAGAGCTAAGAGTAAGTTTGGCTAGGTCCTACGTTTTATCGACTCTGTTTAACGGAATGGAAGCTTGGACCTTGAATGCGGCATCAATGAAAAAACTGGAATCATTCGAGATTCAGGTATATAGAAGAATTCTGAAAGTATCATGGACAGAACACGCCACAAATGAGAAAAATGAATATGAGAAAGAGGAATAAATAAATGGAAAGTCTTAAATACAATCAAAACCAGAAAATTGGAATATCTCGGACATATTACACGTAGAGAGAGATACAAGTTGCTCCAACTCATTATGCAAGGAAAGATTCCTGGGTCTATTGAACTATTAGTTTTGTGTGTGTGTAACACAAAATGGAAATAGATGACGATATGAATATACCACCAGATCGGGGAAGTAAAGAAAGTCAGTATGAAAATATAAATATAAATAATAAAAATTAAAACGGCAATAATAAGGTACGCGAAATATCTATTGAAAAAAAAATTATTATTCAATCATTATTCGCAAAAATTGTCATGTTTCGCCGCTACGGACGCTGGCATAGTTTCCTGTATCCCCACCATGGTCACGCACGGAGCGAATAGACATTTTAAAAATGTCTAGCTGTTCTTGTCGGCGCGGCGTTGGGATTCGAACCCCGGCCTACCTGCATGGAAGTCAGACATCCTACCGCCTGAGATACTCTATTTAATTTGATCAATTATTAGTTAAAAAATTATATTAAATTATGTTATTAAAACTTTTTAATGTTGTTTAATAAACATTTCGTAATAAAATTACAAAAAAATATATTCTGTTTGATTTTTTCCGTAAGCAAAAACTCCATTGACTCCCCTAAAAGGTGTTTTTTGTTTTTTAACTTAAGAGATTAATACGATGTGTCTGATGTTTACTTTACACAATAATATACTCTCTAATCTGATAAAATTTATCTTTTATTAATACCGTTTGATTCACATTCGTTAAGTTAATTGGTAGCCACATGAGAAAACTGTTACCATGTCGAAACTAACTACTGTTTTTCTATTGTTTATAATCTTGAATGTAGTTCTGCTAAACGCTAATTTAGCAGAGAAGAAAGTCAATTCAAGTAATAAAATTGTAGATTCTGACCTCGCTAAAAGAGGAAGGAGTATTATAGACCCTAAGTCATGTAAAAAAGGTTATGTTTACAAAAATGGGAGATGCTACGAAATATTTGAACCTTAATTTATGTAAGTAGGACATTTATTATGTTTTATTATTTCTCTCTTACTTCTCTCTTCGTAATTACCTACTACTATATTATCATTAATACACATACAGGGTGATTGATTAGTGGGGTAAAGCTCAATAGATCCGCTATAGTAAAAGATAGCAATAAAAGTTAATAACGAGAATTGTAGCCAACTTTGACCTTCATATTTTAAAATTAATTAGAATATTACAGGGTATTCTATAACATCGTGGCAGACCAAACTTATGTTTTTTTAAATGGAACACCCTATATTTTATCTTATATTCGAAATATTCTTAACTTCCCCATTACAAAAATATAAAAGTGTGTTATGATATACAGGGTATTTACAAAGTTATAACCAATTTTCGATGAAAGTCATAACAAGTTCAGCTCCCTGTATAAATAAAAATAAGCACAACAGCAATGGTTTATTGGTGCCACATTTTTTTGTTGATTGTGAAATTTTTTATGAATGGTTGATATTGCTAATTTTCTTTATATCGAATACAGGGTGAGTCAAAACACAAGTACATTATTTTCTCAGTAATTTTAAATGGAACAACCTGTATGTTATGTCATTATCAAAAAGTACCGTTACAGTACTTTAATTTTTGTAAATTATTCCCTGTGTCTAAATTTATTAGTTTTCGAGATATTTTCATTTTTTAGAGCAATTATAAATTAGGGGTCTAAATCTTTCCAAATTTTAAGTAATCCATGACTGAATTTTTTAAAACTGATAAATTAAGATTACTGATTATCAATCCGCTAATCAATGTAACAATGTAGCAAATAAAGAAAGTTAAAAAAGTTAAAGAAAAGTTAAAGAAAAAATAATTTATTAGTAATAAATTTTACAAAATAAAACACAACCACAACATATAACATTTTTGAAACAATTAAAAACTACTTTGGTATGTAAATGTAACAAATAGAGCAAGAAAAATAATTTATTAGTTATAACTTTTACAAAAAAAAACACACACAAACACGAAATACAACATTTTGTGAACACAATTAAAAACTACTTTTGTATGTAAATGTAACAATGTAACAAATAAAGAACGAAAAAATTTATCAGTAAAAAATTTTACAAAAAAAACATGAACACAAAATATAACATTTTTGAAAAAATTAAAAAGCTAATTTTAGTAAAATATTTTATATATTTAACTACAGGTATTCAAAATGAGTTGAGTGAATGAGTTACTTACATTACGAAGCATGTAAATTAACACTTCGAAATACACTTTGTATTCTATTTTCATCTCATACTTTGTTGTTGGAGGCATTTCATAACCCTCATTCTTAACGTAACCCCAAAAAATTCAGTCCAGTTTATTAAATTTTGGTGATCTGGATATCTCGAAAACTAATAAATTTAGACATAGGGAATGTTGTATACAAATTAAAGCACGATAATGGTACTTTTCAATAGTGATATAAAATACAGGGTGTTCAATTTAAAATTACTGAGAAAATAATGTACTTGCTTTTGGACTCACCCTGTATTCGATATAAAGAAAATTAGCAATGTTAATCATTTTTAAAAATTTTAACATTAAATAAAAAAATATGGCGTCACTAAATCATTGCCGTTGTGCTTATTTTTTATTTATACAGGGAGCTGACCTTGTTATGATTTTCATAGAAAATTGGCTATAACTTTGTAAATACCCTGTATAACATAACATACCTTTATATTTTTGTAATAAGGCAGTTAAGAAGATTTCGAATATAAGATAAAATATAGGGTGTTTAATTTAAAAGTTTGGTCTGCCACGATGTTATCGAACCCCATGTAACATTCTAATTAATTTTAAAATTTAAAGCTTAAAGTTGGCTACAATTTTTGTTACTAACTTTTATTGCTATCTATTACTATAGCGGATCTATTGAGCTTTACTCCACTAATCAATCACCCTATAGTTTCAAAAGTTATGCATCACTTAATAGCTATTTGTATAACAAGGGAGGAAAGTGCTACTTTTCCTCCCGAGAATGAAGTTTACTGCCCGACGCGTAGCGGAGGGCAGTAATCATTCAAGGGAGGAAAAGGCACTTTACTCCCATGTTATACATATGGTTTTTCCACCTTCCTCAAATAACAAGTCATTTTTTCATTTTTACTTAATTTATTTATCTAACTAACCAACAAAATTTATTAGAACTAAAATTAACAAGTAGGTACAATATAAGTGTCAACTGTCAAATATAAGTCAAATTATTAATGTAAACATTGTTAAATCAGAATAACAATTTACTGTTTTTTTACCATTCTGCAAAATACATAGTGTTTTTAAATAAACGTTAAAATGTATAGATACTTACGTAATAGAAAATAGGTATTGTACAGGGCGTCAATAAGTTATATTTCATGAATGAAATACCATGACGTCACTTTTACTTTTCCGCCCTAGGGAGGAATAGTATATTACATACCTAGCGGGAAAGTACTCTATTTCAGCCGAGCGGCAAGGTAGTTTACCGAGGTGCGAAGCACCGAGGTAAACTACAGACGCGAGGCTAGAATGAGTTCCCGCGAGGTTTTTATACTATTTTACTCACAATCGGTTAGTAGTTTATGGATTTCTAATACTCACAATCTACCAATAATAAACTACCAAGGCATGGGCGAACGATTCGGCTTTTTCCGATTAGCGGGTAGTAGAGTGCGCTACACTCTAATACCCGAAAGTTAAGTTAGGACCGAAGTGTTGGGTCTTCCTCCTTTCCGAATTTCCGAATTCGTAAAATTCGATATTTGTACATAAAGATAAGTAATTAAAAACGTTGATAATACGAATATATACTGTGTTTTATTTACATTTTTTAAACAGGCTTAAATAATTGTAGACGTATATTGGCATCACGATCAATCGTAGTAAACAGCAGACGTATAAAGGCTAAGTACGTATGCACTCTACTACCCGCTAATCGGAAAAAGCCGAATCGTTCGCCCATGCCTTGTGCGTCTGCAGTTTACGTATATGCCTGCGGGTAGCTGCAGAGAGAGCTACTGAAGGAATAATTCCTGAAAAAAGCAGGGAGAGGTATGAAAACACCTATGAACTATACAGTAAATGGTACATATATGTACATTTGCAGGTAGAAAAGTGATAGATGCTAGCCGGGAAATTACTTTCCCGGCTAGCTGGGAAATTAAAGTAAGTAATAAGTCGCTTCCTGATTACTTCAAAGGTTAGAAATCCATAAATTACTAACCGATTGTGAGTAAAAATATTTTCCTCCCTAGGGAGGAAAAGTACAACTTTGCTCCCTACAGTCAGGTCCGGAAAAGTATACTTTCCGTAGAGGTAGGTGGAAAAATTATTATGCTCATTTTCATAGTTGATTTTTTCGTGAACAAGTTAACGGATTCCGCTAATTTTTCTTTATTATTTTAAATTTTTCTTTGGTATTTACACAGTTGGGTATAGGTTTAATAAAACTTATTTTTTGAACTTATACAGGATGGAGGAAAATAAATGTTTTTCTTATGTTAAGTTATCTTATGTTAAGTTTGAGACACCCTGTAAGGAGGACAAGGTATAAGTGTGGGACGTGTGTTTATACGTCGAAATCATATTGTAGTCTTTGTGATATTTTTTTGCGTATATTTTGTGAATATTTTGTTTTTTAAATGTCCGTCATATCTATCTTTAGAAACACAGAAAAAAGACGGTTTTATTCTTTAAAATTATGTGTTTTAACTGAAACAAAACTAAATCAACAATAAAAAAACAGTTAACAAAACTCTAAAAACAGAAAGGCAGCTAACGTTAACAATAATTTTGGTCGAAACATAAGAGTTTTTTATCGACTAAGTAAGTGGTATGCACAGCGCAACATAAGATAGACGAGATTGTTTAACGGAGGCTCTGTGATGTTTTGGGGTGGAAATTTCCTTGAGAGTAAGTACGGATATGGTGTCTACGTGGAGGCTCTTTAAATAGCGAAAGGCACGTTGCACAGATTTTCTTTCTTCGAACACTTTGTTCATTTCGCACTCTATATAGGAAATATTTTCATCTTAGTGTATAATAAGACATATCCTCCTCACGTATCGCATGTCGTCAGTTAAAACACATATTAAAGAGTAAAACCGTCTAGTTTCGTTCTTATTAATGATATCAATAAACTAAAAAATGTTCACAACATATGAGACTACAAAATAATTTTGATGTACCTTTGTATCATTTCCTCCCTATAGGGTGTCTCAAACTTTTGTTTCAGTTAAAACACACGTTAAAGAATAAAATGGGTCTATTTTCTTTGTGTCTAAATATATCAGGGACATTCACAAAAGAAAATGTTCAACACATAACATAATACTACAATATTATTTCGATGTATACTCACATTTGTACCCTGTCGTCCTTATAGGGTGTTTCAAACTTAACATAAGAGAAACATTTCTTTTCTTCCACCCGGTATAAGTATACAAAAAGGTTGAGTAAAACTTTGCCCAAGTATGTAAATACCAAAGAAAAATCTAGAATAATAAAAAAATAGCCGAATCCCTTAATCTGTTAGATTGTTTTAAGTTTAATTTGTAATATTTTGTAAGAATTGTGCATTAAATTTTTGTAGTACTATATACTTCTTTACTGACTACTACTACAGAACTACTGCAGTACTAAAAAACCTCTCTGCGCTGAATGCAGTCTTCACTAGACGTCATTTATTACTATGTATGCATTTTTTTTGTTGTTACTATACTTTTTGTTGGTATATTCTGATGTGAGTAGTATTTCCTTAATATTTTACAGATTATATCCAACAGGTTAGATTATTTAACCTGTTGCTTTGGTTTATATTTTATTTTCCTTTTTTATATTGTTAAAATTCACCTATATTTTTGCTATCTAAAGACTATGACCTAAGAACAACTACTCCGGGGTATACCTTCACTGACTTCATCTCTTTAATCTTTTCTATATGCAGGTTACTTCCACATGTAAAGTCTGCTATCTGATAATTAAACGATCGATGTATGAATTATTATAAGCTGTTCACTTTGATATAAATCTGCAAGTCAACTCCTCTTTTATTTTTCTCGCATAGTTCGAATTCTCCATACATCCATCGAATTTTTCTTTCCCAATCCTAGCATTAAAGTCCTCCATTAAATTTGGATGCCTAATGCAGTTGTTGGTTTAGAGGCAAGACTTGCTTCTACACAGCCATGATGTAAACAAGTCAAATCTAGCTCAATGGTATCTCGAGCGTGAAACATTGGATATTTTAAACATCCATAATATGTAAATTCACATAATTTATATACAGGGTGGGGCATTAGTGTGACAAAGTCCAATTACTCGTTTATCGTAAGAGATACGAAAAAACGTTATTTAGGTAAAAGTTGGGGCACACATAGTACCATAATTTAAAAATATTTTCAAACATACAGGGGTGTCCGTGTTGACAGGGTGACACAAACTTATGTTTTTTTAAATGGAACACCCTGTATATTTTTACATTTTTTGATTTTCCTCAATGTTTCCTTTCTTAAAATGTATGGTTTTGTAATATTATACGAGGTAGTTTAAAAGTTAATTACGTTTTTTGTTAATTTCGTAGCAACATCTACACCCTGTAGAATTGTAGTGATTTGACATCAAATTCTCTATTTATATTCAAACGATTTTTAATATAGTCTACTACTGTTAATCATTAACAGTATAGCGAAATGTTTAATTTTAGTATACAGGGTGGGTCGAAACTCGGAATGAGTATTTTCTGAGTTTTCTTAAATGGAACACCCTGTATTTTAGTATTGTAATGAAATGATATTTTATGGTACTTTTTTATTTCTTAACCATTCCCTATACCTAAGTGCTTTAATTTGTAAGTTATTCGTGATTTTTTAAGCCAAACATTAATTGCAACAAAAATTACATGAAATTTTATTAGGAGGCCGTGAAAATATCCAATCAAAAAAAATTTTCGAAAAAAGATACATAATCTAGTCTGATCCTTAATTGATTACTGTTGGATTAGATATCCAAATACATTCGTAGTTAAGGTTGTTGGTGCTTAAAATATTAATCAAACATACAAAATTCTCCCTAGTTGGCTATGACACAAAATTTGCTTAAACCATTACTAATATTAATTTTTCTAATGAGGAACTGATTAAAATGGCTTTGTGCTAGGAGAGTATAACAAAAATGAGCTACTTGTAATAAAAATTTATCATCAGTAATTCCTTTATAGACGACAACCAAAAAGAGAATATTTTGAAAGTATACTAAAACGGTTTCAACAGACTAGATACTTGGATTGTAAGAACGGTTGTACGTACTAATATGCAGATCCTCAGTGACACTAAGGATTACATTTAATTCCTGTTTTCTTCACTTACAATAGTTTTTGTTCGATCAGATGTATCATAATCTAAGTGTCCAGTCTGTTGAAACCGTTCTAGTATATTTTTAAACGTTTGTTTTCTTAGTTGTCGTCTATCAGGGAATTTCTGATGAAAAATTCTTATTGCTAGTAGCACATTTTTGTTATATTCCACTAACACAAAAATCTTATTAATCAGTTCGTCGCGTCGTTACAAAAATTCATATTAGTAATGGTAACAAAGCAACTGGAACTATAAAAATAGTATAATATCAAATGTTTAAGGAAATTTAGTGTCATAGCCGACTAGGTAGAATATTGTATATTTTTATTGTTGCGCACCAACAATCTTAACTACGAATTTATTTGGATATCTCATCCAATATTAATAAATTAAGGATCAGGCCAGATTATGATGTATTTTTTTTCGAAAAATTATTTTTGATTGAATATTTTCACGGCCACCTAATAAAATTTCACGTAATTTTTCTTGCAATTAATGTTTGGCTTAAAGAATCACGAATAACTTACAAATTAAAGCACTTAGGTATAGGGAATGCTTAAGAAATAAAAAAGTACCATAAAATATCATTTCATCACAATACTAAAATACAGGGAGTTCCATTTAAGAAAACTAAGAAAATACTCATTCCGAGTTTCGACCAACCCTGTATACTAAAATTTAACATTTCGCTACACTGTTAATGTTTAACAATAGTAGACTATATTAAAAATCGTTTGAACGTAAAATAAAAATTTGATGTCAAATCACTACAATTCTACCGGATGTAAATGTTGCTACAAAAAAACGTAATTATCTTTTAAACTACCTCGTATAATATTACAAAACCATATATTTTAAGAATGGAAATATTGAGGAGAATCCAAAAATGTAAAAATATACAGGGTGTTCCATTTAAAAAAACATAAGTTTGTGTCACCCTGTTAATACGCAAGCCCCTGTATATTTGAAAATATTTTTAAATTATGGTCCTATCAGTGCCCCAACTTTCACCTAAATAACTTTTTTCGTATCTCTTACGACAAACGAGTAATTGGACTTTGTCATACTAATGCCCCACCCTGTATGTTCCTATGACGGATTAATTTTAAAGGGTTTTTACCTAAATATTTTTTACTTTGGTGGTTAGCATGTTCAATTCAAGAAAACACTGATGATGATCGGTCAACCGATTGAAAACTAGTTATGTTTGTTTTGTGATGTAGCCCTGTACAGGGATTTTAACAAATATACCTTTTATAAAGGATTTCATGGTTTTTTGTAACAAATGGTATACAACCAACTACAGAAAATTTTTTCCTCGTGGGTTTATAAAAACTTAAATTATATTCATCTTCTTTGCATTAGTCTTCGGCTGGACCATTACAGTTCTTTGTGAGTAAAGGATAAAGTTGATAATTGACTTACTTATTTCTTTATCTACAAGGACTGCTATTCCATATTTATGATTAGGGTCTTTTTTCCAAAATAATATACGGTATATGGCAAAATAAACAGTACTGAAATGCGTATGCCTCAAATTTGTATGTGTCGAGTGGTTGAGTGGTTTCCGATCGTCGGTATAACGTATGTGAATGTCGTGTTAATGTTAGGTGCTTCAGGATGGTTCTCATTTTTGCAGAAAACATTTTTATCGGTCATACGGAAAAGGTCGCGAAAACGGTCTAAGCTTGAAATCAACAATGGTTTTAGCAGGACGGGGCAACCTATCACATGGCCAGGGAGCCTCTTCCAATACTGCAAGATTATTTTAGGAGAACGCCACTCAGCAGCCATAACGCCATCTAATGCGTACATATGGGGAATGCTGAAGGAGGAAGACAGATCCACCGTCTGACATTCCGAAATTGCGAACTAGACTTAAAGATTTTTTCGTGCCAGAGGGCATCTTTAACATCTGTTTTATCGGGAACGTCTTCGTGAATAATGTTTGCAAGGCTATTCATGTATACTAAATACAGTGATGAGTGCGCTAATAATCGGAAAAATAACGAAAAAGTCGGAAAACATAATACGTTGTGATATAAAAGAAATGAAACTAGTGGAGGTAGGAAATAATTAATAGAAACCTATTGATAGTTTCACACCTTTACACGTATCGTAGTCAAACTATCACAGAAAATTTTTATAAAATTCTCAAGTACAGAGCCAAGATTACTGAATTTTTTCTTTCTTAATTGAATTAATCGGGACTGGAGAACGAGTGATTCCAACATGACGGTGCAACAGCGCACACAGATTGAGCGTCAACCGTTATTCTAAAGAAAGCATTTCTAGGTCGCTTGTCACTTAATCTGTCGATTTGGTGATTTACACTGGTCGACCAGATCACCCGATTTAACCGTTCCCGATATTTTTAATGGGATTTTTTGAAGTCGCGGATTTACATCAAGAATTCTCAGATTATTGAAGTAATTAAGGAGAATATTCCCAATAATGCGAGAAGTTCTGGTGAGAGTGATGTAAAATAATATAAAACATGGTTCGTATGGTAATCAACTTTGGCGGCGGTGACTTGGTCGACATAATTTTCTCCACTTGATGGAATACATTCTAATGAATTAAGTAAACAAATTTCATAAGCAGAATCAACGAACAGCTCGCAAGCGGTTCGCCCTGCCGCTGCCGTACAAATTATACGAATATAGCGTTCGCAAACAGTTCGGCTCGCATATGTGTACCGACCTTAAGTAATGTGCGAGATGGATGAGACTAATATCCAAATGATTCACCAGTATTCGCAGTATCTTTCCGTACATAAATATCCTATCTAAACCATCGCTCGCCCGCATCCCCGAGAAAGAGGCTGAAGAATCAATAGTCAGAACCCGTTTAGAGAGGCAAAATAAAGACCTTAAGACGGAAGACTGGTTGTTGAAAAATCAGAAGGTCGGAGAGGACATGCAAATCCTCGTATACACGATCGACGAGGTCTCCTATAGGCGTATTACAGACTTAAAAAGGTATCCTTCAAAGCCATCAGAGGCATTGATGGCTCCAATCATAATCCTGCAAGCGAATCTCCAGCATGCTGTCACCATGAAAAGGTTCGATGTAGCCTTAATACAAGAGCCCTTGGTTTACAAGGGCAAAATAAGAGGTCTTTCGGGTATTGGTGGAGCGCTTATATATACCCGATCTGCCGATGTCCCGAGGACTTGCATAATAGTTAAACGAAACATCAAAACACTGCCGTTGATGAATCACTGTTCCAGGTTCTAGGGATTTAACAACGGTAAAGTTGAAGATCATAGATGGAGGAGGTGTAAATTAGATAGTCTTCGGATCAGCATACCTTCCATATGATGATCCAGAACAATCACCATCAAGGGAATTGGAGCAGCTAGTGAGAGATTGCAGGAAAAATGGACTGCAATTAATCATTGCCTGTGATGCGAATGCACACCATCTGACTTAGGGAAGTACAAACACCAATACAAAAAGTGAGTCAGTACTACATTTTATAATGCAACATAATTTGACATATAAAACGTAGGAAACAGACCAACCTTCGAGAATTCACGACGGAAGGAGGTGATTGATATAACAGTTGCTACGACTAACGAGCTAGAACTGTGAAAAACTGGCATGTGTCAGATGAGGTGTCCTGTTTAGACCATCGACACATTTGTTTTGAAATGACAGGCAATGAGCTTATCAAGGAAACTTATCGTAATCCTCGTAAAACAAACTGGGAATCATATCAAGGAGACCTAGAATATTGCTTAGTCAGGATTAACGGGAAGATAAGGCATACATTGGAACTAGACATGGCTGCCGAACAATTTAAAGAGATTGTCATGTCAGCGTTCGAAGACAACTGTCCGGAGATAGTGAGGAATTCAAACAGGAAAGTTTCCTGGTGGAATCATAATCTTGCAAATCAAAGGACAGAGGTTAGACGAAAATTTAATTTCGCCAATAGGTCAGGTGAGTGGGGGGATTATCGCAAAACTTTGATTGACTACAATAAGGAACTGAGAAGGGCAAAAAGAGTATCGTGGAGAAGGCATTGTGAAGAGATAGAAGGGACTTCAGAAATGTCAAGGCTCCATAAAGTTCTCTCAAACGACCCTCAGATAAGTATTCCCTCGCTCCAAAAGGAGTCAGATGAATACACTCAGAATGGCGAAGACACCCTGAGCTTTTCAGGGTACACTTTCCTGAGTCTGAAACAAAACTTATACCACTAGACACATGGCAAACCGGACTGGATAGCATGACTTATGGTTCTAGGGAAAACTGGCATGTGGCAAAAGAAGTTATAAACTAGAACAAAATCAAATGGGTAGTAAACTCATTCGGGTCATATAATTCACCGCGTCCGGACGGGATTTATCCCAATATTTCTACAGAAGGGAAACGACCTTCTTTTCAAAAATTTGTGTAAGATACTGCAGGCTAGTTTAGGGCTGGAGTACATACCAAAAGCATGGAGGCTGATAAGGGTGGCTTTTATACCCAAAGCTGGCAAAATCGGACAGGAAAGGGCCAAGTCTCTGCGGCCAATAAGTCTGATGTCATTCGTACTGAAGACTTTAGAAAAACTGCTCCATAGGCACAGAAACGGCACTGCACCATCTCGTACAGAGGGTGGAATACGTTCTAGAAAACCAAGAGGTGGTGTTGGGTTTCTCGATATTGAGAGAGCATTTGACAACACCTCCTACGAAGCAATCACAAGGGCGATCCGTCTAAAAGGAATATACTAAACAAGCTGTAGATGGATAGACAGCATGCTATGCAGCCTTGTGGGCAGCTTCTGGCTACTGAAGGTAGCCAGAGGCTGCCCACAGGGGGAGTTTTATCTCCTCTATCGTGAAATCTGGTCATGAATGGCCTGATAGCTAGATTCGACATGGGCATCATGTCTTGGGCTATGCGGATGACCTAGTCATCTTAGCCCACGGAAAATTAAATGGTACAGTCAGAGATCGAATGCAACAGGCTCTGACCGTAGTTACAGAATGGACTTCAAATGTAGGGCTTAACATCAGTCCTCTAATGTCAAAAATTATGAAAGGACATCGCACACATCTTATAGAAAATATAATGTCACTCAAATTCAATAAAATTTATACGATTAGATTCGTTTTAATATAACGATCAATTCTTATCATTGCGCCAACTCTTAATTATGATTAATTACGGCGCAAATTGTAATTAAAGTTTATCGAAATCACATTTTTGGAGTCCATAAAATGTTAGTTTACAATCATTATTGTTCTGAGTGCTATTCATAACAGCTTAAATCCCGCTGGGCCTAAGCGGATTAGTGAAACTAATCCGCTTATTTATGGAGTACCGAAAATCTGGGTATTTTAAATTATTTTTTCTCTCTCTAACTTATGTACCTACCCATTTGATTTCAGATTTATTTATATCAATTTCTGCTCTTATTTTTGAAAATAGAGAGTTGGCGCAATGATAAGATTTGATCGTTAATTTAAAACGAATCTATTGGTATAAATTTTATTGAATTTGAGTGACATTATATTTTCCATAAGATGTGTGCGATGTCCTTTACTAAAAGGAGGAATTTAGAGGAAGGAATTGGGTCCTCTAAGTCTAAATGGTCTACATTTAAATCTGGTGAGTGAAGTAAAGTATCTCGGGATAATATTAGACTCTAAACTTACTTGGAAGCAGCAGATAGAAAGAATAACGAAGAGAGCGGTAACTACGTTAATGGTAGCCAGACGTACTCATGGAAATATGGGGTTTGAGACCATAAATGGTACATTGGATTTATAACATGGTGGTAAAACGCACAATTACATTATGCATCATCAAATTAAGCAAGGTGCAGATACTTGCTTGTCTCGGGATCACGGGGCTATGAGGGGCACACCTACAGCAGCTATGGAGACACTACTGGATCTCCCTCCTTTACATATAACAATAAGAGGTGAGGCGAGAATGAGATATTATAGACTGCGACAAAACCTATGCAACGTACCAGTTAAATCAGGACATTATAGAATAACAAATGAAACTAATGATGCCGAATGGATGATTTATGACTATATGACATCCATATACAAGCCAGAGGTACCTTTTCAAGTGGACATTTGTCCACGGGACGAATGGGACAGAGGAAACTCTCGACCCAGACTGCAGAGTTACACCTAGTATACGGACGGGTCTAAAACTGCAGAAGGTTTGGGCGCAGGAATATTCTGTAGTGGTGGAAATTTCAACATTTCTATTCCAATGGGAGAGTATACCTCCCTATTTCAGGCAGAGATTTTTGCAATCTTGCAGTGTGCAAGAGAAAACGACCTGAGGGCCTTCGAACTACAGCGGTTTAACATATTCACAGATAGCCACGCAGCCATTGGGGCTCTTATAAGCCCTAAGGTGAACTCTAGTTTGGTGTGGGAATGTCGACAAGAACTTGACAGATTGACACAACATAACAGTGTTATACTGGTATGGGTTCCAGGTCATCAGTTCATATACGGCAATGAAAGAGCTGATGCACTCGCCAGGAGAGCATCAGCTACAAAATACCTGGGTCCAGAACCGGCCGTGGGAGTGCCAAAAAGCACCGTCCGCGAACGAAAAAAGCCTGGATCCGAAGCCAACACAACTTACACTGGGAGAGTATACCCCAGGAGGCAGTGAGGCATTGGATCGGATGCGGCAAACCCTTTTAGGAGACATCGAAGTGACTCCAAATATATACGGCACCCACCCACTGGATCTGTACAAGCTGGTACAGGGTTCCAGGATTCTGGAATGGGTTTCATAAACAAATAGATAGTCAAGTGGCTGCAGTATGACCGGTTCACAACAGACGGCTTCTAGAAAAAAAAACCGTAAAATGAAGTTTAATTAGGTACGCAAATTAAGCATTAAGCATTAAGAATGTCATGCAATAAGCCAATATGTCCATTTAAATGCGTAGATTAGTAAAATAACGGCATTGAAACATACGTTTAAAATATGGTATACCTCCCTATTTCAGGCAGAGATTTTTGCAATCTTGCAGTGTGCAAGAGAAAACGACCTGAGGGCCTTCGAACTACAGCGGTTTAACATATGCACAGATAGCCACGCAGCCATTGGGGCTCTTATAAGCCCTAAGGTGAACTCTAGTTTGGTGTGGGAATATCGACAAGAACTTGACAGATTGACACAACATAACAGTGTTATACTGGTATGGGTTCCAGGTCATCAGTTCATATACGGCAATGAAAGAGCTGATGCACTCGCCAGGAGAGCATCAGCTACAAAATACCTGGGTCCAGAACCGGCCGGGGGAGTGCCAAAAAGCACCGTCCGCGAACGAAAAAAGCCTGGATCCGAAGCCAACACAACTTACACTGGGAGAGTATACCCCAGGAGACAGTGAGGCATTGGATCGGATGCGGCAAACCCTTTTAGGAGACATCGAAGTGACTCCAAATATATATGGCACCCACCCACTGGATCTGTACAAGCTGGTACAGGGTTCCAGGATTCTGGAATGGGTTTCATAAACAAATAGATAGTCAAGTGGCTGCAGTATGACCGGTTCACAACAGACGGCTTCTAGAAAAAAAAACCGTAAAATGAAGTTTAATTAGGTACGCAAATTAAGCATTAAGCATTAATAATGTCATGCAATAAGCCAATATGTCCATTTAAATGCGTAGATTAGTAAAATAACGGCATTGAAACATACGTTTAAAATATGGTGTATTTGTTTTTAAGTGTTTAAAAAGTTTTTGTAGATGTGGGTTTCTTAGGTTTCATAAATTCTATGTGATGTTACTGGTAATACCGGCGATTAGATGGTACTATTTATTAGCTCAAATATATAATAATATGTACCTACCTAATTATTTTCGTCGATGTCGTCGTGCTTGTGAAAACAAAAATAGTTTACTTTAAACAAATATTTAAAGAAGACAGACATATAATTTGTCTTGTCATATTAGTTTATATTATTTATGATACAATCACAAAATGCAAGTAAGCCTTATGTAACGATAAACATTAGAGGTTACATTACAAAGACGCATTAGAACGAGTGAACCAGTGTCAGAGTTTAGCGGGAAAGTCAAAATTTCGTAAAATATGAAGTCAACAAAAAGAATATTATGAAGATTATAAAGTATAGGAAATAATTTAACGTGGGTATGCATTTTAACCTTCGGAGTACGAAGACTGGGTCAAGCGTGACCCGAAATTGAGTTAATTCTGAATATTTTATGAAATAATTTTTTTACAAATCCGATTGATCGTAAGTTCTCCTTATTTGTTTCAATATATTTTTTCGTATATAATTCGTGAACATGCAAATTGCAGTTTTTCCTCTACGTAACATCTATTATGCCGGGTCAGTCCTGACCCGGTCTTCGGATTTTGAAGAATATTTTCAATATGTTTGTAGGTACACGTAAATCGGAGCCGTCTCTGTTTACGGGTATACGTACAGTGGAACCCCGATAAGTCGGCCTCCGATAACCCGGAAGTCCGGCTAACCCGAACCGATTTTCATCAGTCAAAACAAACATTTTTTCACTTTGACTAAGTTTTTTACCAAGAAATAAACAATACTGTATACAACTGTACGTAATTTAGATGTATTGTGCATATTTTATGTATTTCATGTTTTTGCAATTATAATGGAGTTTATCTGTAAGTATACCCTGTTTTATTAATTTTTACCATATTCTCCGGCTAACTCGGATTTTCGATAACTCGGATCGGCCGCAGTCTCGATTAATCCGACTTATCGAGGTTCCACTGTATTCAAATATATAGCCGGAGCTAATTTACCTATGCCCGTTTTCTGTAAGGTATTAAAATCTGGCCGCTGGAGCGAACTAGTATATGCCCATGGGTAACCATCTTAAAAAATTTAAATACAATAATTTAGGATTTTGTTTGTTTTTTGTTGAATTAAAGATACTGTTTAATAATACTGACTATTTAAAACATCCTTATAAAAAAAAAATGAGAATGGGTCACGCTTGACCCATCATCGTAATCTAAGTAAGTCAAATAATCTCCGTACTCCGAAGGTTAAACGATAGAAAGTGAGATAAACTTATTTAAAACGATGTAGCGATACCTACTACTAAGGAATAGTAACCAAACCTTGTCGAAGTCAGAAAATCGGAAATTGTTAATCAATATTAAATAAAAAATTAATAAAATAGAAAAAATAAGGGAATTAATTTTTTGTAAAAGAAACAAACGAAGACAAACATACAAACAAATATAATAAACAATATAAATTTGTTGCATTCATAGTTTTAATCATTACTGCCGACTAGCCTTACCAGGTGTCCCGATTTGCGCGGGGCGTCCCGATTTTAAGGATCTATGGACTCGTACCGATTTGTACCTGACCGGGACGCATATACGTAAACTGCAGATGCACAAGGCATGGGCGAACGATTCGGCTTTTTCCGATTAGCGGGTAGTAGAGTGCAGACGTACTTAGCCTTTATACGTCTGCTGTTTACTACGATTGATCGTGATGCCAATGTACGTCTACAATTATTTAAGCCTGTTTAAAAAATGTAAATAAAACACAGTATATATTCGTATTATCAACGTTTTTAATTATCTTTATGTACAAATATCGAATTTTACGAATTCGGAAAGGAGGAAGACCCAACCCTTCGGTCCTAACTTAACTTTCGGGTATTAGAGTGTAGCGCACTCTACTACCCGCTAATCGGAAAAAGCCGAATCGTTCGCCCATGCCTTGTGCGTCTGCAGTTTACGTATGTGCGACCGGGACACTAAATGTCCCGATTTCCACCCACTAAAACCAATTTCAGGATGACTTGCGGTGAATTTTATAACTATGTTATAAAAACAAGACACTCCTAAAAGCGGCAAAATCGAATGAAAAATATAATTTTAATAAAAAATAAATAATTTTCTACGATTTTTTTTGTAATTTCGTCTGATTATTATTATTATGTAGGATTAAATTATACAGATTATAGAAACACCTTGATACCGTGTAATTTTCAGGATCAACTCCGAATTGCATGAAAATTTGGACGGCTTGTGCCGTTGGTTGCTTTTACTTGGGGGGAGACACTCACCCCTAGTTGAGGGTGAAAAACTGCGCGTTTAAAATAAGTCCAGAGATGGATAAATTGACTAATTCTAAGCAATTTTAGTTCTATAGAATTTTAACTTAGTTAATACTTTTCGAGTTATTTACGATTGAAAATGTTTATTTTTCGACAAAAAAAAAATTATGTTTTTAGGCGATTTTTACAAATAACTCAAAAAGTAAGTATTTGATAAAAAAAATAGGATGCATGTTGCCAGGACCAAAAGGTGGTCAAACATTTTTTAAACGTTTTTTTGTTTTTATCCTAAAATTATTTTTTTTTGCATGGAAAAAAGTTTTTTTTAGGTTTTTTGGATCATTCCAAACAGAAAAGGTCTTTAGTGACTTTTCTCTAAAATTGATAGTTTTTGACATATAAGCGATTAAAAATTAAAAAATTGCGAAATCGGCCATTTTTAACCCTCAAAAACTATGTGAAAAACTAAAAATTTGAATGTTGCCAAGGTAAGTAGATATTCTTTAAACATCGATTGATGAAATCCCGAAGAGTTTTTTGCAATACAATATTCAAAACTCCTTTGTTTTTTAATTGCTAATCAAGCGTGCGCCACACTATTTTCCACCGAGAGGACTTTAAGGAAAAATCCCGAAACAGGTCGATTTTTATTTTTAAGTTATGATATTGTGGCATATGGTATACTAGTGACGTCATCGGTCTGGGGGTGATGACGTAATCGATAATTTTTTTAAATGAGAATAGGGGTCGTGTGGTAGCTCATTTGAAAGGTTCTTCAATTCTCTATTCAGTAATGTAAACATTTACATAATTATTTATACAGGGTGTCCTTCTACTTCTTTTTTTGTCAAATAATTTAATTTAATAAAAATTTTTTGGACACCCTGTATAAATAATTATGTAAATATTTATATTACTGAATAGAGAATTGAATAACTTTCAAATGAGCTAGCACACGACCCCTATTCTCATTTAAAAAATCATCGATTACGTCATCACGTCCAGATGGATGATGTCACTAGTATACCATATATGCCACAATATCATAACTTAAAAATAAAAATCGACCTGTTTCGGGATTTTTTCTTAAAGTCGCCGGTTTACGAAATAACTAATTTATTCCTTTCATTTGCACCATACTGTCGTCGATGGAAAATAGTGTCGCGCACGCTTGATTAGCAATTAAAAAACAAAGGAGTTTTGAATATTGTATTGCCAAAAAACTCTTCGGGATTTCATCAATCGATGTTTAAAGAATATCTACCTATCTTGGCAACATTCAAATTTTCAGTTTTTCATATAGTTTTTGAGGGTTAAAAATGGCCGATTTCGCAATTTTTCAATTTTTAATCGCTTATATGTCAAAAACTATCGTTTTTAGAGAAAAGTCACTAAAGACCTTTTCTGTTTGGAATGATCCAAAAAACTTAAAAAAACTTTTTTCCATGCAAAAAAAATAATTTTAGGAAAAAAACAAAAAAAACATTTAAAAAATTTTTGACCACCTTTTGGTCCTGGCAACATGCAAATTTGTTAAAAGGAGTCCTTTTTGAGTAATATTGTGCAAAATATCCGAATCAGAATATTTTTCCTAGCGGATGCGCAGTGGCTTTCTGGACTAGATTAAAAACAAATCGGACCTGGCAACACTACTTCCGGTTCCGACCGACGCGCGACGCGACGGTGTAAAATTGACACAACCCTTTTGTTCACTCAAATTCAAAGTCACTCAAATTAGAGGATCGCCGTCAAAATATTTTATTTGACCCACTTTAAAATAGAATTTCATTGCTTGTAGGTCTTGAGGATTACCTACAAATTGGGGTCAATTTTGATATTAGCGGTAAAAGATTTTGGTAACTGTTAAAACTATTTTTATTTAGAAGGTGATAATTCACATAACTGGATCTGCAAAATCATTTCTTTTTTTACTTCCATACAAGCTGTAATCAAGAAACATCAGCATTCATCGTCTAAATCTATAATATTTTACGTCACCCCAATTCCGAGATACATGTTGATATATTTTGTAATATGTTGAGAATCAATTGTTTCGACATTAGTTTGTCTCACTTAATTGTGGGTCCATATAAGCAATAGATCTTTATTCACGGTGTGCAAGTACTTGGAGTGGATACGGGAAACGGTCGTGCGAGAATAGCGGAGAAATATTGCAACTTTCTTAAATAATTCATATTGTCAATTGAAATTGTCCAATTGACGTATATTTTATACTTACTGTCATTGAAGAAGAAAAATTATATATTGCTCCACAATATTGATATGATATGCAATTATTATATAAAGGTAAATAAATTTAATTAATTGTATTTTGCTTGCAGTACTGCATTTTTAACTAATTTTATTTACTACATACAATTGTTTACGTTTTAATAACATAACCTGAATCTTATTTTTCCTTCTTATTATTTTTTTGGACTATGGCCTTGACAATTATCCAGTGACCAGGATTAATATAATTGGCCAATATAATTAAAAGTGCGAATAATGTTGCTGAGCGTAGAAACCAGAAGCGTGCCGAACTTGCACGGTCCCAATACATTGTGATCATTTCGCTGTGCAAATTTGTGGCAATTACTTTATCGCTTTGGAAATAGTTATTTTCTAAGGCCGTGCCAAAAGAGCCACTTTCACGCAAGCATTTTGTTTCCGAAAGTTGCACTTTCCCGCACGGCGTGCGTGAAAGTAAATTTTCCAGCACGGCGTGCGGGAAAGTAAAATACCTTGTAATATGGCATTGTAATATATTATACTACATGCAATAAACTAATATTTAGATGTTATTTACTAATTTATTTCAAGTTTATTTTATTATGTTCATGTTTTAATTAGCGCCATTATTTCATTCATAGAAGATTCTGACCAATAGAAAGCTAAAGAAATGCAAATTAAGGTGATAATTTTTGATAATATCCCGTCGTCAAGTATATTACGTCAGATGCCCTTCGTTGCTACGAAAAAATACATTCAGTGACATTAATAACCATTAATGTTTTAAAAGTTATAAGAGTGATGACTTTCAACCGTAAAATATTTTATATCAACTGTGTGTTTTATATCAACAGTATTAATTTGTACTTACATAAATAAATTACAATAAAATTTTGGTTTTGAACAGTTTTATTCATGAAATAATCGCAACAAATTACACTCGATCTCTAAAATTAATATATAATTTTAGAGCTCTTGTGCAATTACTACTGATTATTTCATTCATAGGATATTCTGACCAATAGAAAGCTACAGAAATCTGAATTAAATCGATAATTTTTGATAATCTCCCGTCGTTAAGTATATTACGTCAGATGCCCTTCGTTGCTACGAAAAAATACATTCAGTGACATTAATGACAATTAATGTTTTAAAAATTATAAAAGTGATGACTTTCAATCGTCAAATATTTATAAAAACTGTGTGTTTAATGGTACTTACATAAATAAATTACAATAAAATTTTGGTTTTGAACAGTTTTATTCATGAAATAATCGCAACAAATTGCACTCGACCTCTGAAATTAATATAGAATTTTAGAGCTCTTGTGCAATTACTACTGATAATTCGATGCAATAAAATTATTTTGACATAATATTTCAAAGTCAGATCAGTAGACATTACAATGGTTTTGAATCGTCGTCATGGAAACCAATATCGTCATCGTGGTAACCCATTATGTTGAAAGTTTGGTTTTGACAAACTTGTCAAAGAATTAATTTGTGTATTTTCACAGGTCATAATCTCATATGAATGAAATAATCGCGCTAATTTCATTAAAACATGAACACGATAAGATAAATTTGAAATAAATTACGTACACTTCGGATTTCAATCGACAGAGTAGGAGAAAATATAATTTTTATCTCTTTCTATCAAGTGGGAACATAATATCATAATATCTTGTAGGTAGATTATACATTCTGTTGATGAAATATAAGTGATGTTTATGAAAAACGAGAGTGGGAAGGCGCATTCACAAACCAGTTATGTGCTAGAGACCACAAGTAGAAAAAGATGGGAAGACTCATAAGTTATTACAGCCAAGATCACCAGTCCTTTGTATCTTGCCAATCTCCTTCTCTAAGGTCTCGTCTTTCCATGGCGTCGTCCACTTCATCACTCCATGATCTTCGGGATCTGCCTCTTTTTCTCTTTCCTATTCAGCTCTAACCCGAAATATCATCATCCAACCCGGATCTATCCACAGCTGGCTATAGGTCTCCCTCAGTATTTTCATGTATTTCTATTTTGTGCTTTTTGCATCCAATTTTTGACGATCCGTTTTATGTCATCAGACCATCTGGTTGGCGGACGACCTCTACTTCAATATGCTTCTTGTCTTGGTCTCCAGTGTATTATTTGCTGTGTCCATCTGTTATCCGACATTCTAGCTATGTGCCCTGCCCAGTTCCACTTTAGGGTCATAATTGTTTCTGTGTCATCTGTCACTCCTATCCTTCGTCTTATTTCCCTGTTTGTAATTCAATCCCTACGAGAAATGTCTAACATTGAGCGTTCCATGGCTCTTTGGGTAACACAAATTTTATTTTTAATCCGATACTCGAAATAAATGCTTCTGAAATATATATAAAACAACTTCTGAGAATCAGATAATAGATAGATAGATGGTAGATAGATAATATAATAGATAATAGGTCAGATAATAGAAAGTGATGGAGTTTAAAAATCTAGGCATCACACTATCTAGCTACGGAAAGCTCGGAACAGAAGTGGAAGATAAAGTGAATAGAGCAAAGAGCCGCAGGTGCCTGAATGACACAATGTGGAAAAATAAAAATATCGGAAAAGAAATGAAAGGCAGAATTTACAAACAGTTATCAGACCAATAATGACATTTGCAGCAGAAACACGACCTGACACAGAAAGCACAAAAATATTGACATAAAAAGATTGCTCGAAACAGCGGAGATGAAAACCCTTCGAAAAATCGATGGTAAGACTTTATAGTGTCCTCTTCTACGGAGTTGAAAGCTGGAGTCTGACACAAGATGCCATAAAACGGTTAGAGTAGAGGCGTCTGAAATGTGGTGCTACCGACTTATTTTGAGGGTCTCATATATACACCACACAAATTACATAACTATTCTCCAGAGGCTAAGAAAAGACAAATAAATAATTAACACCGTAAAGAACAGAAAATTGGCTTACTTCGGTCACATTATGCGTATTGATAAATACCGACTACTACAGTTGATTCTACAAGGCAAGAATGAGGGCAAGAGAGACCCTGGACGTAGACGTATATCCTGGCTGGCCAATCTTAGAAAATGGGCTGGTCTAACGTCAACTGATCTATTTCGAGCTGCTGTAAATAGAATAAGATGGGTCAATGTGGTCGCCAACATCTCCAGAAGATAGGCACCTTTAGAAGAAGAAGACTTTATGTCTTCGTAATTTTACTTCGTATTATTCGTGTTTAACGACTCAAAAACCCCTCGAGTAATCCATTTTTATCAATTTAATGCCGAAATCTCTCAAACTCCAGAAGAGGACGCCGCTTGCAGTGAGCTTGGGCTCCAGGTGCACAGGGAGTCGGTGTTGATGGCATATTCGTGTTTAGCGACCTCAAAAATCCGTAAGTAATCCGTTTGCATCAATTTGATAGCGAGAGCCCTCGAAACTCCAGAAGATGACGTCCCTTACAGTGGCCTTGGGCACCAGGTGATCCTAAGGTCTGTCCTGATGGCATCTTCGTGTTTAACCACCTCAAAAATCCCCCGAGTAGTCCAGTTACATCAATTTAGTGCCGAAATACCTCGAAACTCCAGAAGATGGCGTGCCTTAGTATAGCGACCCTGGGCACCAGGTACTCCGGAGGTCAATTCTGACGGTATATTAGTACTTAGTGAACCCTAAAACTCGTGGGTTATCCGTTTGCATCGATTTAATGCCGAAAACCATCGAAACTCCAGAAGATGACGTCTCTTGCCGTGACCTTGGGCACCAGGTGATCCGGGGATCAGTTCTGATGGCGTAATCATATTCAGTGACCCCAAAAACACCCCAAATAATAAATTTTGTTCCTTAGTATACTGATTTTGACTTTATTTTTATCTTTATGCAATTTTGGATGCATTTTATGCACTTTACCGAGCAATTATGCATTTCCACCCATTTTTGAATAGTAGACTTTTTTCCTGACGTCATTCTGAACATAATGCAAAAAACTGCAAGTCTCTAGGTGCTGTATTTAAAAATTTATTTATTCGGGTGTTTTTAGTGCTAAATACCCTGGTCTAATAACTGGGTAAGAAACAGAAGAGTAGGATGGAATATCCACATAAGCCGAATGACAACAAATAGAGTAGTAAATACAACGAGAGACGGTTACATAATAGAAGACGATCAGTGGTAAGACCACGAAAACAATGGAAAGACAACTTACTAGAGGCACATTGAAAAAACAGACATGTCTATATAAAAAGAAGAAGAAGAACTTCTGAGAGTGAGCATCGTTTAAGAAAGACAGGGGAAAAATGTACCTTTGACTTTATTACTCAGGATTGTTCATTTTCAGACTGAATTTTTTTTTATAAAGCACCTATTGGGTTTTTGTAAATTTGTAAAAATGACTAATTAGGTATTATATTGACTGTCGCCTGATAGCCCGAGATTCTCAAAAATATTACTCAATTTCCGATCATTAGCAGGACCGTATTTATTAAAAGTTATGAAAAATGCAGTACCTAGTACTTACATAAATTTCTGCTATTGTGTGCTTATTGTATAACAGTTTTAAAAATTCTGATATTGTTTCCTTGTTGTAGGTTAGTTTTATTAAACTTTCCGTTCTGATTATACCAAAATAATAAACTTTTTATTAGTCCATGTGGTGAGACCGCTCCCGTCCCCAAAAGATACAATTTTGATATCTACAGTTTTTTCATTAAATGCATATTTTTCGAGGTATTCTCAAAAAACCCTCTAAAATAGTCGATTTTTTCGTCGAAAAACTGTTATTTTCAAGCGCGAATAACTCGAAAAATATTAGTTTTACGAAGAAAATGTAAAAAACATTTTTTTCTTAGAATCACTTTTTCCATCGAATTATATGGTTAAAATGTAATAAAAAATTCCCACCCCGAGATGGGGTGGCAACCACCCCCTAGGTTTTAGCGTATGATAGCAGCATGATATAGAAAATGATTCTTGGACTATTCCCTACCTTCTATGAAAATTTCAAGTAAATCCATGCTGGACGAAAAAATTGTGAGCCAAAATGCTTCATTTCCTCAATCGACTATTGGGGCCGACCGACCGGCTCTGTCCCGTCATACACCTGACCGACTATAATAACTTTTATTTCTGTTTAATTTAGAATGTGTGTACTGATTTTCAGCCTTAGTAAATGGAAATAATTACCTTCGTAGGAAAGCAACTTTGATACCCTCTTAGTAACCCCTGTTCTACGTTTCGCTTGACCGACCGCAGTATGTTTCTCTACACACTCACAGTAATCAACTGTGAAAAATCTAGCTCTAGTAAATTCAAAGAAATTTTTCAGCGCTGCCTGTCCTTCTATTAGGTTGTTATCTGTTTTTACATTGGACTTTTTGTATGTACGAGTCTTTTATATATGGATAAATTTTTAGTTCATTGATTTTTCTATATTTTGGCCGGATACGTACCTGTAGATGTAAATATACTATAAGAGGATATTGAACAATTTAAGTAAATATTTAGCTTTTATTTCGTTGTCAGACTAGATAATACTTGCAGATAACCATATACAGTCATGTTTCTCGTTCAGACCCGATAACAATGATAAAAATTAAAACCCTTCTTATATTTCTATTATTTTTCGGGTGTGTAATGGGACAATGGATGACCTACGAAGGATTTTTTAAAGCAATTAGAAAAACACGCGATATAGTAGGTGGAAATATTATAAGGACACACCAAAACTGTGATAAATATTCTGTACAGATCGCTCCAGGTCTATGTGCGCACAAGTTTGGAGTATAAATAGAGGTTGTGAGGAATCTGAAATTATTGTTACAGGTTACAGTGAGTAACTACACTTCCACTTAGGTATTTATACGTACTTTTTACATAAGGTTTTGCATATGAAATTTTGTAGATTAGTTTGTTTCTACTTTTTATGATTCTTATTTTTTTGATATTTTTTTATGAATAGTTGTTTCCTGATATTGTAGTAAATGAGTTAATAAACCGTATAAGCTGTTTGCCCATTATATTTTTAACTTCATAATTTCACACATACTGAGATTTGTAACTATTTCCACCATTTTAGTGTTTTTGTTGTTCTTTTAATGGCCATACCCCTGAGCACTCTAGGCCAAAATTAATCGCCCACCTTAAAAATGGTCATTTTTGATGGCTCGAATTTCCTAAACCTATTGTCCGATTTAGTTGATTCTTTAATATGTTATAGCCTTATTCTTTAACAATATAGCTGTGATAATATTGTTGCTGAACAGGCAAATTTTAATTGCATACCGGGTGTACGAATAAAACTGTGTATTTTTCTCAAAGTTCGCATCACCCTGTCGAATATCCTAGCATTTGTAAAATATTGAAATTAAAATACAACTATAGCCTCATGTTTTATCAACATTCTGTTGTTTAATTCATTCGCTTATGTTGGATAATAAAAAAGTTAGGTAATTTAACAACTAGTCATGTTTGTCATCAATATAAGGTGTTTTTAAATAAGTATGGCAAACTTTGAGGGGTAATTCTGCATGAAAAAATAATGACAGTTTGCTTTATAAACGTATGTCTGCAAATGCTTCGTTTCCGGTTTAAAACCGGTTAAGATAATGCTAATGAAATTTGGTGGGTTTTAAGACGTACTCAGTTATTGCACATTTTTTGACGTACAATTAAGAATTTAATATTCACCATTGCCGCGCATATGGGTAATATGACGGCTCTGACCATCAGATATCAAATGGAATTTAGGTTTTAGATCAAGCAGAGAATTTTATGAAGAATAACTATTTTTCGTAAAATTATTAATGAAAAACTTCCCATATGGTTCCAAGTTACGCAGACATAGGTACTGTATGATTTGTATGAGCCCAACATAAAAATTTTATATTTTAATTTTTAATATTACCCATTGTAAAAATTATTTATTTGTTTTTTTTAAGAATAAACTTCGATTTTTCTACTTCTACTTCTACTAGATTCTACTTTTTTTCATTTCAAAATTCGCATTGAATTCGCAATTTTCACATTGAATTTTAAATTTTTAATATATAATTCAGATTCAGATTTATTTTAAAGTTTAAATTGTCAATATTAGTCAATATAAAATATAGTATATCTTGTAAAAAAATTTGGATTTTGCAACCTGTTTTTTAAGCTGTTATAGAAAAAATCGGCCATTTTGGAATCACCATTTTGCATTTTTAAACTGTATTGTCAGATAAGGATTCAGCATACTCAAAAACAAAATGGAAACATTTTCGATCAAAGTAAAATGATAAATTCACCGATATTTTTAAAATTATTTATACGAAACAGCTTTTCTTGTTTAAATAATTAATAAACAATTAGCCGCCAAATATGTGAGTAGAACTTTAACATTTTAGAAAAATATAAGTTTGTTTTATTTTTTCCGAAACAATGCATGTTTTCGATCTACATTGACTCCACTAGATATCTTTCTTTCTTTCTCCCCTTCCTTATACCCTTTCAGGTGTCGGATTTGGGTTTAATTTAGCTACATATTCACCCATCTCTTCCATTCTTTTCGGTCCTGTGCTATTAGTTTCATTTCTTCTAGCGTTTTCTGTTTGATTTTTCCTGCTTCTACTATTTGCTGTATCCATTTTTTCTTCGGCCTGCCTTTTTTCTTTTTTGTAATATTCCTTGTTTCGTGAATTTTCCTTGCTAGTCTACTAGATTTCATTCTCATCAGATGTCCATACCAGTTTAATTGCCTCTTTATTATTTTATTCATTATTGGTTCCTGTTTAGTTATCCCTCTTATTGTCTCATTTCTTATTCTATCCCATTTGGTCTTTCCGGCTATAGCACGTAAATGTCTCATCTCAATTGCATTTATCCTACTATTATGCTTTTTCTGTAAAGTCCAATTTTCGCTTGTATACAGTATCGTCGGTATCACAATCGTATTATATATTTTAATTTTTGTTTCGTGGGACAATTCTTTTTTCCTCAGAATTGGCGCTAGTGCGTAGTACAGTTTATTTGATTTTTTAGTTCTGTTTGTTATTTCGAGGTCTATTTTCCCATCATTGGTAATAATACTTCCAAGATAATCATATGCTGTAACTATTTCCAGTTGAGTATTTTTGCATTTTATAATTACTTCATTTTCTTCCTTTTCGCCGATGACCATTATTTTACCTTTCTCGATGTTTATTTCCATTTTTAATTTCTCTATTTCTTCTGTCCATATATTTATGAGTTTTTGCATTTTTGTCACGGAATCTGCTATAAGGACTATGTCATCCGCATACAATAGGGCTTCTATTCACTAGATATAAAAATTAATATCTATTTAAAAAATCATAATCGTGTGTTAAATCTTTATAAGCTTTATAATAATTTTGAAGAAAAAATATTATTTTCCTTATCAATTCTTTGTAACTTTTTAAGAGTTTTTTATGAGGTAGTTTGGGACTATGATGATTCTTTTCTTTTCCTTTTTCCTTTCTTTTTCTTTTATGATATATAATTATTTTTGACACGACGAATCATAGAATGGAAGCCTAGAAACTAAAAAAGAAGACGAGGATGACCACGACTAGATGGATCGACGACATAAAAAAAGAGTGGCAGGAAACTGGCTAGAAGCGGCCCAGTGTAGAGAACACTGAAAAGGACTGAGGGAGGCCTATGTCCAGCAGTCGACGCGATTGGCTGATTGATGATATAATTATTTTATAGCTTAATATCTCACAGACTCTTGTTATTCTTTATAGTACCGCGCTTTTTATTTGTCCATACAAGAACAAGATCAATACTTTTCGTTAAAGTTTATATATCTAGGTATTTAAACTATATTTTTTGTTACTCTGTTGTTATTTTGTATGCTATATTAGGTTTTTTTAAATCCTAGTTGTTTTATGTTCTCTAGGAAGTTTTTCGGAATGACTCCAGTAGTAGAAAGAATAATTGGTACCGTTTGAACACTTTCAATTCTCCATTGTCTTCTTATTTCCATTTCTAGATCTCTGTACGTGGCGATCTCCTCATTCTATTTAACATGTAAATTATTGCTGTTAGATCACATGCTGTTAGCCACATCAATTTAAGTGTTGTTAATTTAAAAATGACTAACCATTTTCAATTTCGTTGCAACACGAAACTACAGCCGCATCATATTCTAGTTCAATCAGAGAGTGCTGCAAGCACCTCTACTGGTTCGAAACTTATTAGTCTCTCATCAGGAGGCACATATGCTGGTCTTTCTGACCCAACCATAATACAACAACAATGTGAACCTTCTCTTAGTCTTTTGTTGTTAATTTGTTAGCTACTGTAAGGTCCCGTTTAGTACGAGTCACTGATTACTATATGAGCTCAGTGCCGTTCCAGTAAAGCTTGCAGTTTTTGGGAGATGGTTGGTTTGGAGAAGCCCCTGTTTGCTAGCTAGTTATTAATGGAGAATCTTTTCTACTTGGTTATGCCGTTCTTTATAATCAGTTACTACAAATGCCTGGCAGCTCTCGGTAAGATGTTTAATGGTTCCTTGTGCTTGACATCCATATCGACATTTGTACCGTTCTTTATAACCAGTTACGACAAATGTCTGGCAATCTCTGATAAGATGTGGGATGGTTTCTTGTGTATGAGTATGATATCTAGGAATTTTGACAATATATTTTTGGTGGGAATTAGTGTTTCAGGCAACATAATTACCTACTGACGCAACCAATACTTCGACGTTGTATCTTGACATAGCACTGGCCAATTTCATTGATCTGTTACTTACGCTGTCGTTTATCCCTCCGGATGTAGATTTTCTTTTGTTTGAAAGATGCTTTATTTTCTTATTCCCTCATTATAAGCGGCGCTGTGTCATTGTTGGGCAAATTGTAGGATGTAAAATATATATCTTAGCTGCTTCTGAAAATAAGTTCTTATATTAGCAGCCTGTTCTTTAATTGCTTACATCTCTACAGATCAGTGGCGCACCCAGGGGGGGTTTTGGGGGTTAAAACCCTCCCAGGGCATATAAAGAAGAGTAGGAAAACGTAACTGGTCTTTAACAAACTATACAAAAAAATTTCTGTGTCCAAGTAAACCCCCCCCCCCACAGGAAAATTCTAGGTGTAAAACCCCCCTAGAGGAAAATCCTAGGTGCGCCACTGCTACAGATGTCCTCGTTCCCTTAGTAGAGATTGCGGTAATCATTTTTTTGTAGTGCACTTCGTGCAAAATAAAAGCTATACTTACATTTGTCTTGAATATTTAATTTGGATATATACCGTACTCACTAGCTTATCCTTTACATTAAATATGTTCATCATCATCATCATCAACCCGTAGGCTGCTGGACATAGGTCTCCCTCAGCTCTTTCCATCTTTCTCTGTTTTGTGCGGCTTGCATCCAGTTGCCGACAATACGTTTCAGATCGTCAGCCCATCTGGTTGGTGGTCGTCCTCTGCTCCGTAGTGCTTCTTCTCGTGGCCTCCACTCGACAATACGTTTTGTCCATCGGTTGTCTGACAATCTGACGACGTGTCCTGCCCAATTCCACTTGAGCGACGCGATTCTTTCGACGGCGTCCGCTGTTTTTGTTCTACGACGTATTTCTTCGTTTGGGATTCGGTCCCTCAGGGAGACACCCAACATCTGGCGCTCCATAGCCCTTTGAGTTATGCGAATCTTGTTCACTACCTTTTTTGTGAGTGTTAATGTTTCCGCTCCATAAGTGAGTACAGGCAATACACACTGGTCAAAAATTTTCCTTTTCAGGCATATGGGTAAGTCCGATTTAAATACATAGCTCAGTTTACCAAACGCTGCCCAGGCTAATCCTATGCGACGTGGGAGCTCGCACGTCTGGTTATCTCTTCCCAATCGAATTTCATGTCCCAAGTACTTATAAGATGCAGTCTGCTCAATATTCATTCCATCAAGGACAATATTACGATTTAGCACCAGATTAGTCATTATTTGCGTCTTGTTGATGTTAATCTTTAGTCCGACCTCTAAGGAAGCGTGATATAACTTGTTCAACATTATTATTGCATCATCCATACGATCGGCTATAAGGACGATGTCATCTGCGAATCTCAAATGACTGAGCTTCTCTCCATTTATGTTGATACCATATTCGTTCAGATCTGCCTTCTTAAAACTGTGTTCTAAAAGGGTTGTGAACAGCTTTGGTGAGATGGTGTCTCCTTGCCATACTCCTCGCTGTATACAGAATTTATTTGTTTGTTGATCAGATAGTCTTACGCTTAAATATGTTATATGGGATTAAACCACAAATTATTGTAGTATAATTTACTGTTTATATTTTGTTTTTGGCGTTTCAGCTTACATTTACTCTAGAAATCGTTTTCAAAAAAGAGTTGAACAGAGTTAAAACACAGAGCCGTGCGGTACATTTTCTCAATATGATGCAATTCTTCGAAATTCCGCTCCTAAATATTATTGAAACTTACCTTTTATTTTTATTAAATGCGACTGTACACAATGAACGAAAACTTTTATTTTAAAAACAAAACATACTTTAAATTAATGAAATATGTATTAACATTAAATAACATTTACAAAAATTATAATTTTGCCCTTCTGACTTTAATTTTGTAGTGTAGTGTAGTCCAAAGGAGCCGTTAGTGAGGACTATATTTAAATGAGTGCTAATTTTTTTAGTTTTGTTTGCCTTATGGAGCTTCGTAAATAGTTCTTTTTTAATTTGAAAAACTTCTTTCCCACTAGCTACCGAGACTGGGAGTGTTGATAATAGCTATTTGTATAACAAGGGAGGAAAAGGCACTTTACTCCCATGTTATACATATGGTTTTTCCACCTACCTCAAATAACAAGTCATGTTTTCATTTTTACTTAATTTATTTATGTAACTAACCAACAAAATTTATTAGAACTAAAACTAACAAGTACGTACAATATAACTGTCAACTGTCAAATATAAGTCAAATTAATAATGTAAACATTGTTAAATCAAAATAACAATTTACTGTTTTTTACCATTCTGCAAAATACAGAGTGTTTTATAAATAAACGTTAAAATGTATAGAAACTTACGTAATAGAAAATAGATATTGTACAGGGCGTCAATAAGTTACATTTCATGAATGAAATACCATGACGTCACTTTTACTTTTCCTCCCTAGGGAGCAAAAATATTTTCCTCCCTAGGGAGGAAAAGTACAACTTTGCTCCCTACAATCATGTCCGGAAAAGTATACTTTCGGTAGAGGTAGGTGGAAAAATTCTTAGTAAGACACATTACCGGCTCTAGAGTATAAGGTGCCCGCCTATAAAACTAGCGGCGCCATTCGGTTTTTTTCAATTAGTATTTTGTGTAACATCAGAAAAAAAACTCATTTTGGCGTCCCCCAAACAGAGGCACCCGCCTGCAGTGTTTCACTTCCAGGCTCTTTATCGCCGGCTTTGGTGACACTACATTTGGGCATAAAGAAATTAGGTTATTTTGGCACAAATAGTTCAAAACCTCTAAAGATTTCATGGGGTATGGTATCATTTGGGATATATCACACAATTATTCTAGAAGATCATTTGCCTCTACTTATATCCGATTCTTATTCTTTTTATCATCTATTTCCCTCAATTTAAAAATATCATCAAAAAATTATTAAATAATTTAATAAATTTTATTTATGAATTTCTAGAAGCGAAAATCGATCAATCAAAGAATTAATGGAACTGTCTAACTAAAATATAGATTAATAGTTATTTATGATATAAGTGTTAAAAGTACACGTTTAACGGCCGGTTTCACAATCTGTGGTTAACCCTAGCGGTCAACTAACCTTTACCCACAGTCTAACTGTTCTCTGGTCTAACTGACAGTTGCTGTTTCACAACCACAGATTCAATCATGGTTAGTTGACCGTAAGTTTTGTTTTATTTTTCTTATGTTGGTAGGAAATTATGGACAATGATCACCAGAAATAACATTTTTATGGAAGAATTATCAATTATCAAATCAGCTGATCATTCAGATGAGTTTCCATTGATTTCTATTAGGGTAAATTCAATAAATTGTTATATTTCTTTATGACTATTAATTTGTTGTATATATTTTTTAAGGATTTTATATTTAGTTGTGGAGTTTATTTTGCAGATTAAGGAAAAATAAATGTGTGTATATGTGTGGTTAGGATATTCAGTCAGACTTGTGGTTGATTTGCATAATCATATTTTTGATGTTGATTCTTGCTACCTTGCTTGCTTTAAAAATTCATATATTTTAACATACCTCCTATGGGATTAATAAAATTTGATACATGATGGTTGCATCTTAGATTTTGGACCATAAAAATTACTATGCAAAACTTTTTTGAAGTATCTTTTTTTCGTAAAATTAATATTAAAAATGCTTCCCATACGTGGCCAACTAAAGTACACACACTGTATATTACATGCACATTATACATTTTAAGTTTTGTTTAAGAATAATATTTGTTTTAAGGTCTTTCGCCAATATTGTTAAAATTAAATTGTTAATATAAAAACATGTCGCAAGCAAGAGACTATAGTATGTATTAATAATTACCCCAGGAAGCAAATCATTTAAAAATCGATCAATTATTGGCCGCTGAAATGCTAAACGCATTTAAGTACATCATATAAATTCATATGTGTAATTAATAATTTACGTGTATACACTCTGTCCTGTCAATAAAACGAAATTAGGTTAGGATAACCTCTGGTTAAGAGCTTAACCATCACTCCAAGCTCTAATTAAAAATTCTGTCGGTTAACCACAACTTCGCCGTTGACCTGATATTGTGAAACACATATTTCGGGGTAACTTCTGGTTATCTCTTAACCACAACTTAACTTCGACTTGTGAAACCGGCCGTAAGGTACGCATGTGAAAGTTTGCAGAATGAGCGAAAGCGAGTTCTGCAATTCACATGAGTGCCTTAAAAATTTACTTTTTAACACGCATATCATACAATATTTTTTTTACAAACGTAATTACAGGTCAATATCTACAAAAACTTTTACTTGAACTTGACTGACATTCCAATTTTATATTTTTTTGACATTACATCAAAATTGCATATACGGTCAATACGAACTGCAGTGCCTTAAATTTTTTTTTAAAGCACTAGTGCCTTAAAGTAGCATTTTTAACGCTCGTATGGAGTGCTAAAAACTGCATTTTTAACATGGTTGAAGAAAAAAAAAATTTAAATTGCCTCTGGAAAGAGCTCATCCACAGATTTTTCGTAATCAAATTGACGCTTTTTTCTCCTGGTTCGAATTTCATTTTCAGTTGCAAATTCGGAACTCATCAAGATTTTCTGCAATTTCAATAGCAGTAATTTTCGTTTGGTCATAGCCAGATTGTCTGTAACTGTTTATTTTTTCTACAGTTTCTGACAACATTTTTACACAATCTGAAAAATTTATAGTTACATATTGCAACATCTTCGAGACTGAATTTATATGAAATAAAATATCATACCAAAGAACTACACCGCTAATAAATTTATAATTTTTAATATTTTTTGGCAATCCTCGTGTTTTGACATTAGTTTCTAAATTTTTGTTGACTTCTTTTATTATTTCGAATAAGGCATCATATATTTCACAAAATTGAAATCTTAAAGGTCCCAATGCATCTATTCGGATTGACCATCTAGTATCACTTAACGGTTTTAGAGTTAGTTGTGAAAAATGTTTTTTCAGAACTTCCCAACGCATTGCAGAACCAGAGAAAAGAAGCAGACGCTTTCTTCACTTTTAAAACTAAGTTTAAAGATTGGCATGCGAAGTAGGTATTCTGTTTTGCACACTCTTTCTTATTCTTACGATTATTTTGATATATTCTGATTTTACTTATTATGCCGCCCCCTTATGATGCCGTCTGATGCGACTGCGTCACCGCATCATAGTACGGCACGGTCCTGTTAAAACATAACTATTTGCCTACAAGATCCGGGCCAAGTAAGTCACCTGTCAAATTGGTAAAACAAAGTGTCAATTAAGAAACATATCCAGGTTAAAATTACTGAATATTAAATTTAAACATGCCACAAGAAAACAGTTTCAGAACCGATCCTTTATTCCTTTTTTTAATGTCTCTTTTTATTTGCAGCTATTTAATTCTTCTTCTTCTCGATGTGTCTATCTGTGACGAATGTTAGCGATGCTCATGGCAATCTGTATCTTATTTTGAAGTAGCGCGAAAAGCCGAAGAGATGTGGTGTTAAAATGAAGTTCTGAAGTTCTTTAACCACGATGTTCTTCTTTCTCCTGGACATCGCTTTCCAAATGTTTTTCTTTACAGTATGGCTTGTAGGAGAGTATATCTGGATTTATTCCACATATTGTGTCCGAAGTATTCTAACTTTCGAGACTTGATGGTGATCAGTACCTCTCGTTTCTTCTTCATTCTTCTGAGGACCTCCTCATTTGTTACCCGGTCAATTCACGGGATTTCCACGGTAAAAATACCATAAAAAAGGACAGAGAAGAAGTAGCACCGCAGCATCATTATTTTTTTGCCAAGAGAGAGGCTGTGGCTCTTAAAGAAGATCCCCATCCTGTTGAAGGTGGATCTAGCTTTTCCGATGTGTGCTCTAATCTCTTGGTTTTTGGGCAATTTTTCATTTATTATAGTGCCTAAATAGTTGTATTGCGTCACTCTTTCTACAGGGGTTTGGTTGATGTAGAGTTGACTTTTTTTATCCTTTCTTTTTCTAATGATCATAAGCTTTGTCTTATTTACGTTTACATTGAGTCCATATTGTTGACTGTGATTCGTGATTTTGTTCGTAAGGATTTGTAGGTCTTCTACATTTTTGTAGGTTATAAAAAAAACAAAGAGACACTTGCCTTCATAAATCTTCTAGTTATAATACAAAAAGAGATAAAATATGGTAGTTAAAAGTAGTTTGTGTTTTGGTACATTCTCAAATTGGTGTATTCAACTTGAAATAACAGAGAAACGGTCGATTTTAGGTGTATAATGCTACTTATATCTTTTGTAGTTCTTGAAAAGACCTTTAAAATGAGCTATATTAAAGGTCCATTACATTAAAACTAAGCGAGATATGCTACAAAAAAAAATTAATAACTAATGTATTTTAAGAAAAAATGAGAAGTAATTTTAACCCCTATCCATCAAAATGTAAATGCATCGTTTTCCTTCCACAATACCTTTTATTATAGTGTTATTTCTTTGTTCAAAAAGTTGGACGGGTTTAAAATGAATGGTTTTTGAAAAAAAAAGATCAAATTATAGAGAGCATTTTTAAATTTTCGTAAAATTCTTCTTTTTCTCCATGTAACTTCAAAATGATAAGAGATACAGTAATGAAAAATAAAAAGGAAATTTTTATATGAAAAAGCCCTACATTTTTGTGTATCTTTTTTTCGTATCTCTTATCTTTTTCGAGTTACATGGAGGAAAAGTAAGATTTTTTAGAAAATTTAAAAATGCGCTCTATAATTTGATCTTATTTTTTTTTCAAAAACCATTCATTTTAATCCAGTCCAACTTTTTGAACATAGAAATAACACTATAATAAAAAGTATTGTAGAAGGAAAGCGATGTATTTAAATTCTGATGGATGAGGGGTTAAATATACTTCTCATTTCTTCTTAAAATACATTAGTCATCAACTTGTTTGCAGAATATCTCGCTTAGTTTGAATGTACTCGACATTTAGTATTTCTCGTTTTAAAGGTTTTTTCAAGCACTACAAAAGTTAATAGTATCATTATACATCTAAAATTGACAATTTCTCTGTTATTTCAAGTTGAATACACCGATTTGAGCATGCAGCAAAAAAACAAACACTTCTTACCTACCATAACCCTCTTTGTATTTTAACTAGAAGATTTGTGAAGGAACGAATCTCTTTGTTTTTTTATAACCTACAGAAACATTTTTATAGTTTTTTTGTAAGATGCATAGTTTTTAAGGTATTCGCAAAAATCCGTCCGAAAAGGTGTCATTTTTCAATGAAAATGGCCAATTTTCAACCATGAATAACTCAAAAAGTATTGAGTTTTCAAAAAATAATTATAGAACAGTTTTTGCTTCAAATTAGGTTATCTAGCCTCTTCCGTGGCTATTTTAACCAAACCATTTTTCACCCCCGAGAAGGGGTGGGAACCACCCCGAAGATAAAAGCGCATATCGGCATAGGGTAGACTTTGTTTCTTGAACTATTCCCTACTTACTGTGAAAATATCAAGTAAATCGATGTAGTAAGATGGAATTCGGAGCTAAATCCCTCATTGACTGCCCTACTACTGAGAAATACGGTTCTCGATATGATTACCGGTACTCAAATACAAAAGTAACAAAAGTAATCATAGTAATCAAAGTAACGAATACTGTAAATGATTACTTTATACAGAAGTAACGATTTGTATTGAATACTCGAAAGTAACTATAATCAACATCACTACTATGTAATAATATTGTTGCTACACAGTTAAATTGTCATTGTATACCGGGTGTACGAATCAAACTGTGTTTTTTTCTCAAAGTTCGCATCACCCTGTGGACTATTCTAGCATTTATAAAATACTGACATTAAAACCCAACTATAGCCTCAGGTTTTCTTAACATTTTGTCTTTCGATTCTTTCGCTTATGTTGGATAATAAAAAAGTTAGGGACTTTAACAACTAGCCATGTTCTTTATCAATACAGGGTGTTTCTAAATAAGTGCGACAAACTTTAAGGGGTAATTTAACATGACAAGAAAATAATGACAATTTGTTTTATAATCATATGTCCGCAAACGCTTCGTTTCCGAGATACGGGATGTTCAATTTTTTTTTACAAACTGACGATTTATTTATTGCTTTAAAACCAGTTGAAATATGCAGATAAAATTCGGTGGGTTTTAAAACGAAGTTATTACACATTTTTTGACATACAATTAAGAATTTTATATTCACCATTGGCGTGCGTACGGGTAATATTATCGGTCATAATACCCGTTTGCGCGCCACTGGTGAATATTAAATTCTTAATTGTATGTCAAAAAATGTGCAATAACTACATCTTAAAACCCACCAAATTTGATTTGCACATCTCAACTGGTTTTAAAGCAATAAGTAAATCATCAGTTTGTAAAATAATTGAACATCCCGTATCTTGGAAACGAAGCGTTTGCTGACATATGATTATAAAGAAAATTGTCATTATTTTCTCATGTACAATAACCCCTTAAAGTTTTGTGCACATATTTTAGAATGATGACGAACATGGCAAGTTATTAAAGTACCTAACTTTTTTATTATCCAAGATAAGCGAATGAATCGAAAGACAAAATGTTAAAAAACCTGAGGCTAAAGTTGGGTTTTAATTTCAGTATTTTATAAATACCAGAATAGTCCACATGGTGATGCGAACTTTGAGAAAAAACACAGTTTGATTCGTATACCCGGTATACAATGATAGTTTGACTGTCTAGCAACAATATTATTACAGGGATATTGTCAATGAATAAGGCTATAGCGTGGTAGAAAATCACTTAAATCGGACAACAGGTTTAGGAAATTCAAAACATCAAAAATGACCAAATTTTTAGTGGATCGTACCTCATGTTGTTTAGCTGGTACCCGTTCAGTAGAATACGTTTTTCAGGTTCATGCAAAGCTTCCATAAATATTCTTTCAGAGTAGAGATTGAAGATTAGGGGAGACAAAATATAGCTTTGCCTCACTCCACGCATGATTTTCACATATATTAGGTGTGTTCAGCTTCAACTCTGAGGTTTGCGATCTGATTCCAGAAAAGGTTTAATATTTTCTGACCTTGATTGGTAGGGGAGAATGGGGGAATGGGAACCACTTAACTATATTCTTTAATAAAAAATAAATTTTAGGGTATATAAAAAATCGATCCAGGCTAAGAGCTACTTTAAAATGTTAATTATCCTTCGCTATTATTATTGCGTAAATTTATTTAGTTATGTTAAAGTTATTATGAAATTACTAAATATAGTGAATGGCCCCAATTGCCCCAATAGGTCGGGTAATAAGAACCACAATTTATTTTAAGTTTTATCTGTATTAAATTTTTAATTTTCGTAACAAAAATAGTAATACATTATTTTTAACTCATTTTGTTTAAACAAAAGTTACAGAGATAATCTTTAGCTGTGTCAACCCCCGAACAATCTGCATGTACCCATCGACCACAAGCTGTACAGCGATACCACAGTTCTGCCACTTTTCCCAGAATCATAGCAGATCAAACATAAATCTGTTTCATCTTCATTATCCGAGTTATCATCACAAAGGTCTTTATCACTGACATTTTCTTAATCCGATGAGTCCCATATGATGAGTCTTCATAATGGTTCCCATTACCCGTTTTGTTTAGAAAATTTTAACCTATGAAAAAAATTACCAAAACCAGGTGATTAAAAAAACAAATCACATGCAATTATTCTTTAGGTAGTTAAGTTTAGTTTGCATAAAATAGTTTTTAAGAAAAACATGTTGGGACTAACTTACCGTGAATTTTGTAAACCACGTGTATTATAACGATTACTGCAAAAAGTCTACTATGCTCACACAACATTCAAACAACACTGAATAAACATCTGCAACGATGTCGCTGCATCTCTGCATTGTCGGTAACGTGTCGCCAGTGTCAGCAAGTATTTAAAAGCGCGTAATTTAAATAAAACTGGGTGACTCTCATTACCCGATGGCTCCCATTCCCCCATTCTCCCCTAATTTCTGCTTTTTTTATTATTTGCATCATTTTGGCGGGCTCTACTGGTTCAAACGCTTTCTTGTAATCAACAACCAGATATGCATATACGTCGCAATTGACGTCTCTGTATCTCTGGAATAATTATAGAGAACAAAGCCTTTCTCGTATCAAGAGCATTTATGAACCCGAACTGGTTGGGAGAAATTTGACTTTCACACAGCTTGTAAATTCTCTTATGGATTATCTTTAGGAACACTTTCAGGAAATGACTCTTAAGGCTTATCGTACGGGTACGGTGTTCTTAGCAATTTGGCTCCTATTTTTTTTTTTAATTGAAATAACCTCAGACTTAAGCCGTTCTGCTGGTATTTCTCCAGAGTTGTATGGTATAATGTTGCTGAGTATCTTTGAGATTATTGCTATTTATTCATTGTCCATTAGTTTGAGTAGTTATTGAATTAGGAGAACAAAATGTGATTTGAAGAATAATATATCATATAAACTAGATAAATAAATATCTACATCTACAGTGTTTTGTGCTAAACTTGCTTAACATTTACATAATATTTTGTTTTAGCCACACCACTCGTTCCTCCGGAAGAAATTTAACAAGAGTTTCCCTAAGGCACCACTAGGATTCGAGTATGGATCTACCGTAGTCAGTCTTGTTGAACGCCAGAATTCATTATTATTTATTATCTCCACTAACTTTTTTTCAAACTGAACCATTAGTTTCCAGAGGAAATAGTTTCGAATATTTTTGTATAAAATTCTTTATAGTTTGACTTGAATATTAAATATATTTTATAATATTAAAATAAAATGTAAATAATATATTGCTATAAATAAAACATTAAAACAATGAGCTACAACCATAACAGAGGATGAAATAATTGAGTATAATCTGGTTTAATCACTGGTTTTGATTTTAATCGGATCTAAAATAGTGCTAAAAGATGGGATGACTAAATCCTTCCAACAGAAGCTGCAAATAAGGGAAAAATTAAATAGATACGGAAGATTGGACCACAAAAAAGAATTATAGAAATAAAAAACGTTGAAAAATATTAATTATCGTCGAAAATAAATAATAATAATAATAATAATGTTTATTTAGGAATAACAATAAAGATTTACAAAAAAATAAAAAGCATAATGAGTATGGCCGCATATGAAATGCCTCCCGAAAAAGGGTTTCTTACCTGTCGCTAAAATGGTCACATATGAATTGCCTCCTAAGCTTTAAATAAATTACCTGCTTCTAATCTTTATGTGAAGGTGAAACGTTGCCACATCTTCGTCCCTTTTTAAATTTTTGGCAAAATTGGTATTTTGTTATTAAATTTTCCACCTTTATGTATTAAACATTATTCACACTAGGCAATATTTATAAATTTCAACTAACTACTTATACATACTATACAATTAGTTTTATAAGCATTATAATATATTTTATAATAACCATTATTTTTTGTTATTGTAGTTATTAAGGTACCAAGGGTAGTATAAGGATAATAACGCTTGAGGTCAATGGTGTATAGACCGAGGGCCTTCGGCCCGAGGTATATACGTTGACCGAAAGCGTTATTGTTATAATACCCGTGGTGCCTTCAACGTTTAATGTCCGACTAAATTATTCTTTAGATGCAAAAAATTTGCATGCATTTTGAATTAATTAGTTTTCAAATAAGTACATTTACCAGAAATAGTCGTAACGTAATTGTGGTAACTATAGTTTTACTTAGAGTTTTATTTGTCAACTTGACAGTATTTAACTCGTTATTTAAATTTAATAGGCCTTAGTGCGTTATTTTTCAATAACACGCCCTTGGGCGTTATATCGTACGTAATAGACTTCGCAATAATGTCATTATTTGTCAAATAATATACCAGTCGGACATTAATAATTTAATGTCCGACTGGTATATTATTTTACAAATAATGACATGATTTTGAAGTCAGTTAAGTATGATATAATGCTCTAGGGCGTTATTTTTAAAAACAACGCCCTAACGCCCTAGGGCATTAAATTTAAATGGCCAGTTAAATACTGTCAAGTTGACAAATAACAACCCAAGTAAAACTATGGTTACCACAATTACGTTACGACTATTGTTGGTAAATGTACTTATTTTAAAACTAATTAATTCAAAATTCACTCAAATTTTTTGCATATAAAAAATAATTTAGTCGGACATTAAACGTTGAAGGCACCGCGGGTATTATAGATAATAACGCTTTCGGTCAACGTATATCCCTCGGACCAAAGGCCCTCGGTATATACACCATTGACCTCAAGCGTTATTATCCTTATAATACCCTTGGTACCTTAATAACTATAACAGAAAACACAAAAACATAAAAAGTACATATTTTATAGATTTATTAAAAATAACATCACAAAAAACTTATTTGGAAAATATTACAAAATGTGTATAGAAATATAAAATACAAAATATTTTTCATAAATTTATATGATACCTACTACTTTGACAAATTCTAATCTATTTATTTTACATTCTCTTAATTCTAAAATTTTTTCATTTAGAAAATTTATTTTTGCTTTACTTTCGGCAACATTTTTTTTGGTGTCGAAACAGAATTCATTTTAATATAGGTATTTATTTGAAATTGTAAAATTATATCAATAAAATTAGAGGGCAGTAGAAAGAAGAATTATACTTGGAATGAACACTTTCGCATGGGTTTGTGATTCTTTGTAAGGATGAAGAGTGCTCAGCCCAAAAATGTGGAGGAAATGTTGAATTTTCAGATATGTAATTAGTAATTATCAACAAGATAATCACAAAATTGGGTGACTCTTTCATCGACTGGTTTAATTTCTGCCAAATTTATAGCAAAAAAATCGCTAAGAACTTCAGGATATAAGAATGAAAGACCAAAAATATAAATAAGAAAATGCGTAATTTCGGTTGAGTTAACACCTTTTTTCTGGTATTCTGGAGCTAATCCCAGTGCTTGAACCTTTCTATACCATGCCCGTCCCAAATGAAAACGACATCCATGAAGATTTGCTTCAGGAAATGCCATACGAATACCATTATAAATGGAAATTTCAAAGTCTGAAGTTGTTATTTTAGAGGATAGAGGACAATTAATTGTAAAACATTCTTCTATGATATATTTAAAGGCGAGATAATATGAAGACGACTTTTTATCTTGAAGTAAACAAAAGACAAGAGGAATATAATGTCCATTTTTCAAGCCGTGTATACTAAACAATTGAGTGAAAGAACAAGGACAGTATTCAAAAGTTCCGTCAACATACCAATTGGAAACAGTCGAAAGACAACGAAGATTTGAAAAGCATGTTAATATCACAATATGATTATGTTTGTCATTTTTAATTATAAAATTTTCATTTCTATTTTTAATAATAGAAGATAAATCAAGAGCTTGATGAAATTCAGATATATTTTTGTGAAGTTTAATTAAAGAATTAGTGGTTCTAGCATAATATCAATTTTGTCTCACCTTATTGATATCATTGATAGTAAATGTCTCTATATTTGTCTTCTTAAGTTCTTTACAGATGAGCTTTATTGGTTTTTCGCTGAGATTTTCCACGGCTGCTCTTTTTATTGGATTGCTTACGGCTTTTCTATTGTAAACTTCAGCAGACAACTTCTTGTGGTTATGATCTAATATTGATTCATTTATCGTATTTTCACATCCCTATGTTTCCACAAATACTTTGCAGGTTTTTTTACTACATTAGTACATATTTAGTACATATTTAGTACATATTTAGTACAATATAAACAAACAAAAAGATTAAGGTAAAAGTACCTATTCATAAAATCGTTAAGAAGAGATAAGAATCGGAATTGGAATTACCCAGAAAAGCCTGGCTATTAGATTGTCGGAACAAGTTTCTTTTCTAAAAAGACATATGTCATATTGTGAAATATTTATGTTACCATATTTTATGTACATTTTAGTACCTATTTAAATTATGGCTTGGCAACATTGTCTCATTATACAGAGATTAAGTAGACAAAATATCAGCCTAAATGTTTAACAAACCGGAGGCATTTCGATTGTACCTGGGAGGCATTTAATGTATGAAAATATTTACCTGAAAAAGTGGGAGGCATTTCGATAACGCCGATGAGTATTACCTAAATAAACATAAATAACTCACTGAAGTTGAGCTACCTTGTATATATATTACTAATATATGGGGAAATCAAAAATGAACAAATATATTTATAGTCCAGGGTAATAGGGTTTTTTCCATGACACTTTAACAGCCAGGGTTGGGTACTGAAGCGTTTTTTCTACAGGTAATACCTATGAGAGCAAATTGTAACTATTTTCTGACTAGGATCTGGCGGCCATTTTTATTTATAAACAATTAAGTGTCAAAAAATGGCATTTTTCAGTTTTTTTTTCAAATCAATGGAAAACAGGGAAACGTATGGTTTTTTTAGTGCAAGTATCTTCGAGATTATGGAAAAAGCTTTAAAATGACGTATTACAAAATTTGATATACTCATTTATTGTTAATATAATTGCGAAAAAGGTCGGAATTGTAAAAAAAATATTTTCGCAATAACTGTTGTAAAAATTGGTGTACAGCTTTGAAATTTTTGTCAAATAAGGGTTATTTGGTGCTTAATATGTGTTAAAAATTCCAAAGCGATTCATTCAATTGTTTAAATTTTATTCAAATTGTTTATCCCAGAGAGCATTTTTTTGCAATAACATAAGTCAGAAGAAAATGACGTTAGAACCATTCCACAGGTGTCAAATGAGAGAGCATGAGCTATATTTCTGTGGTGTTATGGCAGAAGTTAATATGTCCAAAAAATCGTGTTTTTGGTTTTCAATTGATATGTACTCTAAAAAGGATGTTTAACAAGGTGGCATAAGAAAATATGTGCCTACGTGAAAAATTAAGGTGTTATATGCAGTGGCATAAGGTGATATGTCAAAATTAAGAAAAGTTTAAGTAGCCAGAACATGATATGTTAGATATCAAGTGATAGTAAAATGAATAATTTGTAAATATTGATACTAATTAGTGTTATCTTTTATACTATTTACTTACTATGTACCAATACAATACATATTTGTTTTCTTAAGTTTGCAAATAATTTTGTAATTGTTATTAATCTCCTTATTTTGATATGTCCTACCAAGATTAAAAAAAAGATGGCAAAAGTTGATATGTTTTCCCCCTCTGATTTTCCCCCTCCTATGTAATAAATTGTATTTGAAAGTAAAAAATTTACATAATACCGTTCATATATTTTTGTCTAATACTATTTGGTTCACATATTCGAGTGTAACGATTTTATATTAACAGGAAACTTGTTTTTTCAAATTAAAAAGAAAAGATGGCAAAAGTTGATATGTTTTTCCACCTCCGATTTTCCCCCTCCTATGATATTTTTTTTTGAAAGTATAAACTTATATAATGCTGTCCATATATTTTTGTCTAATACCATTTGGTTCACATATTCGATTGCAATGATTTAATATTAACAGGACAAGTTGTTTTTATCATTTGCCAACAAATAGCAATTTGGACATATCAACTTTTGCCATAACGCCATAGATTTTCAACTTGGTTTAAAAAAAGTATATAAAAAATTCATTTATTAGTAATAAATAATTATGCAAAAATATCGTAAGTCTTTCCTTATAAACTTTTTATTTTGTTATATAAGAAATTATACATATTTATTACAAGTTTTTATCAATTATGATATAGATAACATTACTTGGTAGTTGTGCACATAAATCAGGGTAAAAAAGTAAATTTTTTTGAAAAAAGTTATTCAAAAAGTTTATAAAGAAAAGTTGACGATACTTTTGCATAATTATTTATTACTAAAAAATGCATATTTTATTCACTTTTTTAAACCATGTTGAAAATGTAGCTCATGCTCTTTCATTTGACACCTGTGGAATGGTTCTAGGTCATTTTTTCTGACTTATGTTATTGCAAAAAAATGTTCCCTGGGATAAACAATTTGAATAAAATTTAAACAATTAAATGAATCGCTTTGAAATTTTTATCACATATTAAGCCCCAAAGAACCCTCATTTGACAAAAATTTCAAAGCTGTACACTAATTTTTACAACAGTTATTGAGAAAATATTTTTTTTGCAATTCCGACCTTTTTTCGCAATTATATTAACAATAAATGAGGATATCAAACTTTGTAATACGTCATTTTAAAACTTTTTCCATAATCTCGAAGGTATTTGTACAAAAAAAATCATAAGTTTAACTGTTTTCCGTTGATTTGAAAAAAAAAGAGGAAAATGCCATTTTTTGACAGTTAATTGTTTATAGATAAAAATGGTCGCCAGATCCTACGCAGGAAATAGTTATAATTTGTTCCTATAGTTATTGCCTGTCGAAAAAACGCTTCAGTATCCTGGCTGCTGAAGTGTCCCGAACAGGGTATATTACCCTGGCCTATTATATGTTCTTCAGGTGCCATATCAGAATTATCCGACGTTGACGATCACCATTGTGAAGGAATATTCCTCCATATAGAATAATTTGTCCTGCATTTGGTATCTGAGTCTATTCCTAAATGTTTCTTAACTAAGAAACCTGTTTTCTTCTTACGCCTCTCCGATCCTCTATTCTGCCTTTAAGAGTTAGTTGTTGTAGCATTCTATATCGATTTCTTTTCAATAATATGTCCCAAATAAGACATTTTCCAGTGTTTAACAGTTTTTAGTAATTCTCTATATTTATCTACCATCTTTCGGTTCATGCTTAATACTTTTACTGTCCACACTTCTGTCCTAACGACAGTACGTACTAAATATAGAACACTTTATAGTTAGCACTATATTGTTAGCACATATATTTAGCACTGAATTATTTTTTGTTCTGATTTTAAACTGAGATGGTTATTACAAAGAAATTTCTTCAGTTTCAGAAAGTCATTGTCCTTGTGCGTAGTCATTGCTATTCTGTATTTTATTCCAATGTGTGCAAGTCTGTAGCACGACAAATTAAACTATCATAAAAATGTACTTTGTGCTACGTAATTTTTCGGAGTGCCTCGGTACCTCTCAGTTTCAGAGACCTAAGAGGTGGGTTCTTAATAGACTTTAAATATAATAGAAACTCAAATGCACGGTGGGCGCCATAATAAAATAGAGAATATATTATATGTTTACCTGTAAAAGTATAAAACTAAAAATGTCGGCTATTCGAAATATTTGTACTTACCGTAGCTACTCTCATGCATGGTTACTTTCTAAGAAGGATAGAGATTGGTAAAGAAAATCTAATAATTAAACATAATTCTTCCTTTATTGAAAACAAATAAAAATTTTAGCAAAGTTGTTATTAAAAAAGTCCTGAAAGGACTTCAAAAAATAAAAGTTCGTAATTCAAATTTCGTAAAAGTTCAAAAAAAATATAGCAAGTACCTTGTTCTTTTCCTTATTCGTGGATGGTCCATAAGTCCATGCGGCAGCTAAGGTGTTAAACAACTGTCCTTGTCACGGCACATAACGTCATCACTATCGCAGCTGCGACTTGTTGACCAAACTCAGAACCTCGTATCTCTTTTATCGGTTATAAAATAAACACTCTATACTCTATAGCAGCGATTCTCAATATTTTTGAGTCATGTACCACCAAATATTTTTTATTATTTTTGGTACCACCTAACTGAAATACCTATCAAGCTAGGTAATCTAATTAACTAAATAGTGGTGCTGATTTTGGCTGTTTTGCGTTTTGTGTACCACCTCAAATAATGAAATGTACCACCAGTGGTACACAGTGCCGGATTATTCTGAGGCCCCTAGGTAACCCAAGCTATGAGGCCCCTTAAGAAACCTAGGTTTCTCCGTTTTTATTAATTTTTATTTTTGAAAATATCTGTTCGCCTGTTGTGAAATAACCCAAAATGACTGTGAAGCAGGAATAAATTATTTTTCCTGCAAGTTTAAAGCTGGGCTATAAAATATTTGAACTGTTCTAGTTCATTTTCAAGTTCAGATTTAATATCATCAGGATAGTTTTCATGTAGTTTTGATTTTCATGTAGTTTTGAAGCACACTCCTTTATTTGAGTATCAATCAATTTTTGAAAAACACAAAAGACCAAATGCTGAGTTGATTGACCCGTACACTGCCAACCGACGACTCAGCTCAGTAATTAGAGTATAGTAGAGAATATTCAGAGTATTGTAGGTCGCAGGCCCTCGGCTCGTAATAAGCAAAATTAACTTTTTGGAATTTTAAGAACTCCAAAAGTGAATTTAGAAGCTGAACTGCAGTTTGAAGTTCAATCTCTTCTCTCTGCAATGATTTACTGACAGCGTTGATGCGTTCTAAAATTGTTACCCAAAACTCATTCATTATGAATGTTTCTTTTTCTGACATTTCTTTCAACAAATACTTAGTCTCATGAACTGTTTCAGCTTGCTGATTAGGGTCTTCAACAAGAGTATGAAGAGCAGATTTGAAAGCGTTTTAACCTTTAGGCAAAGGTCTTATGGCATGTGCTGCTTGTTGTTATAAGGGCTAGAAAGTGGCGAATGAGATCGCTTAGTGGAGTTTCATTTAAGCATTTGATCATATCTTCCCAACGGTGAGTAGAGGATGAAAAAAAGTTGTACACAGACTGAACAAACCCAAAATACGATATTCCATTTGAGGGAAAATACGTCAGCCAATTTCTTTTAATTTTTGTTCCTCTGATGAAAAACGATTTTATAAAAAGCTTGTAATGCCTTCAAAATTTCTTTTTGGCGCTGAAACACTTCCATCAAGGTTTTTACATTCTGAAGTCCTATCTCAATTCAAAATGTCCTTACTTCTTTAGTTACTGTATTTTGTATTCCGTAATCCTATGCCGTTTTCCGAATTTAGGACCCAATTTATTTTTAACTTAAATTTTTAACTTAGTTTCGGTTTCTGGTTCTTTAACTTCTTGAACTGGAATAGAACTGTCGTTACTCGTTACATGTTTTTTCATCTTTTTCAGTTAGGGAAGCTATGTTTCCCTCAGCTTTTTCTATTCCATCACGTGCATTTTCATTGGTTGCTGCTTCACTAGCTATGGATTTCCGTGTGAAACTGAGTTTAAATTAGTTTTGCTTCCGTTTTGGATTTTGATTAAGGATCTTTACTTTCTCTTGATTTTTTTTGTGTTTTTTTGCTCACTTTCGATTCTTGTTTCCACCTGTAGTACTGGTCCTTCTCCTTCTACCAAAGGGCATTCATTAGCGGTGTATTCCTACAGCATATACTTTATACCTATGTGAACAAAAGTATACATTGTAATGTAACTTTATACGTCCACCATAACTTTTATGGTATTGCCAGATATTTGAATCTTTCAACATTTTTTCGGTTTGGCCCCCGCGAGGCCCCCTTTTGGGCCGAGGCCCCTAGGCAACTGCCTACTTTGCCTAATGGTTAATCCGGCACTGGTGGTACATGTACTACCAGTGATACATGTACCACAGATTGAGAACCGTTGCTCTATAGTTTTACTGTCGCCAAAGTAATTAAGCTCTTTTCGGCGAACCTCCAAGTAAACAACATTGAGACACTTACAACTTACAAGATACTCCGACACTCAAAAACAAATTACATCATATTCTGCAGAAAAACAGACCGTTATACATTCGATTTCGTAAGAATTACAATCATAGATGGTAAAATTCAACAGTTCTTTAACGAAAAAACATTACACTTGCTTAATACTGGGAACGGTGAGTTCACACAAGTAGGGTGATACGTGGCTGTCTTCGAAACCGTTACAAGTCAAAATGCAACTTCGTCTGACTCCTCGTTGTATGGAGATTTGGTCGGTGTAGCTACCTCCAATTTTTACGATGGATTTTGATTCCAATACAGACTCTTACTGACTCGTCAATCTGTATCATCTATTCCTATATTTTAACATCTGCAATAACTTTACATACCTACTGTACTTTATCGATGCAGTATTATCTATTGCATTATAAAGTTTTACACTACCTTTTGATTTCTTCATATGGATAACGGCTGAAACTTATGGAAGTTTCAGCAATTTAGTCGATAAATGAATTAATGAAATTAATTGAATGAAGGTATGTATGTATTGGTATGTATTGTAAGATTTGTGAAAAGTCACGGACTGTCATGGCTAGGACATGTTCAGAGACAAGATACAAAAACAACACAGAAAATATTACAATGGAAGCCGATAGGAAGGCGAAAAAAAGGAAGGCCCAGAACAAGATGGTTGGATGACATGGAAGACGGCCTGAAAACCATGAATATATGACAATGGAGGAGAAGGGCACATGAGAGATCTGAATAGAAGGATATAGCCAGACAGGCAAATACCCATCCAGGGTTATGGTGCCAAAAGAAGAAGAAGAACAAGAATTCAGTCGATACATCCTCTAAACTACGAAAATGTTCTCATTTTAGCATTTTTATAGAGTGTTCTTGCTCTGGTTTCATTATTTCTGGACCGTCGCGTCAGTACAATTTTAGACCGGTCTAGTTAGACTCAAAAATAGGAGTGAGGTTACAGTAATTACCATCAAGCTGAAAATTGGCAGGATTGTTTAAAATACCATCATAAATTAAATCTAAAATGTCCTCATAAATCCGACCCGAGCTAAAAAATTTACGCGGGTTCAAAGATCACCAAATATAGTCTTTAGCGATTTTCAGCGAAACGGTAAGTTTTATCATAAAATTAGTCCTAACAAAAAATGTAGATTAAATTATTATCTAAAAAAATGTCTGAATACCTTTTTTCCTAAGAGCCACCGTTTTTGAGATACAACGATTCAAAGAGTTAAAAGAGTTCTAATCGTCATAATATGTATTAGTACACCACGTATATTATATACATCACTGAAGCTGTAATGCAAGTAAACATAATATTCTATCGGTCAACTAACTCATATTGCACATAATAATATAAGATATTATAAATATGATAATGTTTCTACTATACAGCTGGCGGTCTACCGAGGAATGCAATGTATATTACAGTACCAACAAAAACATCTTTACAAAGTGAATGTAACGCGAAAATAATAAGAATTATTATTTCAATTTTACGGCTTATTCCCAACATAAATAGTAAATTGATATGACAAAGTATTAACTTATAATAATTCTTCTTACTCAATACTCATGCGTCTTATTCAATTTGGAATGTATGGAGCGCCTAAAAAAACTACGTGCTTAGATAAGTTTCGATATGCATATTTTTTTTAAAAATACTCGAAATAAAAAACAAGTGCAGTTATCTTGTCTTCCTCCAACCTCAGTGGCTGCTGATCAACATCTTTTTCGGGTATATTACCAAGTTCAAGTGTGGCTTGGTTATCAGCTAGATCCAAAAGACTCGGGATGGAACTGGGTTGGATTGTTTTGTTCCAATGTCGAACTGTCGTGCTCCAATGTTGAATCACCCGCAATTGAGGATTGATTTGATTCTGTAGAGGAGCCATGCGATGTGTCATTATTAGGGCAATTTACTTGCACCCAGGATGAACAAGAAGAAGAAGAACAACAACAAGAAGAAGAACTAAAAGATGAAGAAGAAGAAGAAGAAGAACAAGGATAAGAGGAAGCAGAAGTATTAGAAAATTATGAACCAGTTGGATAAATTTCCCTTTTTTTTTTAACTTATACCGCTTTTTATAACTTTTATCATTTTTAACCCTTGCCAATATCCATTTATTCAATAGCTTCAAATTAAACAGAATCATAACAGATCCGTGGAATAGGCCTACTGGGGAAACCACGTTAAAAAAACGCGCTAAGTACACTACTTCAAAGGGGGTGTGGAAACGTGTGCGCATTATGACGATTACAACTTTTTGAGTCGTTGTATCTCAAAAACGGAGGGTATTAGAAAAAAAAAGTAATAAGACATTTTTTATAGATAATTATCTAATCTACATTGTTTGTTGGGAATAATTTTATAATAAAGCTTACCGTTTCGCTGAAAATCGCTAAAAACTATATTTGGTGACCTTTGACCCCGCGTAAATTTTTTAGCTTGAGTCGGATTTATGAGGACTTTTTCGATTTCATTTATAATGGTATATAGAACAATCCTACCAATTGTCAGCTTGCTGGTAATTTTTGTAACCTCGGATGTGTAAGTTGACCGGAGTATTTTGGTACTTGGAGGGAACTCGTTTTTTGAATACGCTGCTTACTTCTTTTGATTTTTTGTGTCCATCAAATAACTCGTATCTAGATATCACATCCTCCATTTCGTTGCGCTTTTCACTAATCGATTTTTTTGGCTAATGTTGTTCTGCAGCTATTTCCTTGTGGAATTTTCTATTGAATGTAATTAACTATTATAAATGGGAAATAAGCCACAATTTAACTAAAAAATGATTTTATTAAAGTTGCGACGTCCAAATGCGACGTCAAAATGTTAATAAAATAATTTTTTAGTTAAATTTTGGCTTATTTCCCATTTTGGCTAATATTATCTCCCTTTTAATTCTCCAGTGTAGATGTCTATACTCTGTTTCATTTGATTTAATAAGTCGATGTCGTTCCTTCAATTTCAAGATATCTTTTGTCATTCATTTATTTTTCTTGATTAAGTTACTTCTTCTTCTTTATGTGCTGTCACCCAATCGGAGTTTGGATATCTATCATCATAACTATCTTTACTCTCTCTACTACTCTTCTGAAGCCATGGAAGTGCCTGTAAACTAGTCCCTTAAATTTTTCAAACATGACACTCTCCTTCTGCCTATACTTCTTCCTCCTCTTATCTTTCCCTCTATTATCAGCCTTAGCATTTCATATCGCTGTCCCCTCATTACGTGTTCCAGATATTGTAACTTTCTTATTTTCTTTTGTGTTTATTATTTCGTATTCTAATCATCCTTCTGTAACACCATATTTCAAACGACTAGCTTATTTATGTGTTCTTGCTCCAATGTCTAGCGTTCAAATCCATATTGCAGTATCGAAAACAAATAGCATCTCAGAGCTCTTAGATAAGATTAGATTAGATTATGTGAGGTCGTTAAGGCTATGGAGCCTCTCAGCACTTCGACCTATAAAGATCTTTTGTGCATACCTTAATCTAGTTAAACTCTGGGATGCCAATACTTCTGATGTAATTGATTAGCATCCTAGGTGACTTGTTTCCTATGTCAGAGGGCGTGAAGGTGACCTCTTCTAGGAATTTTAGTCGTTTGCAGAACAGCGCTACGCAATTGCATAGAATGTGTTCTGCCGTTTCTTTTCCGTTGTCACAGAAACGACAGTTCTCACTACCGGATTTGCCCATTTTTTTTAGATGATATCTCAGAGGGCAGTGACCATTTTTATATCTTTTTTACTCATTTCGCGAAGGCGGTTTGTTGCACTAGGCGACACCTTTATAAGCATTTTTGCTTGCCTTTGTCCTGGTGTGTTGGACCAATATAGTTGTAGTTGATTGAGTTCCCAGGTCCGGAGTTCCTCTCTGATGTGGCTTTTTGGTAGTCCACAGAAGGGTCCTGGACCTTGGAATGGGGTATTGGCCCCTTCTTTTGCGAGGCTATCAGCTTCCTCATTTCCTGAAATTCCCTTGTGACCTGGCACCCACATCCAAGTTACTTTGTTGCGTTCCGCCAGCTTCTTAAGGGATTGTTTACATTCCCAAACCAACTTTGACTCACAAGTAAATGACTTTAGAGCCTTTAAGGCAGCTTGGCTGTCTGATAAAATGAAGACTTTTGCCCCACGAGTATCTCGGTTGAGACATTCTTGGGCGCTAATCTGTATGGCATGTATTTCTGCCTGAAAGATAGTTGGGGTGTTTCCAAGAGATTTGGATAGCCTGAAATTCGGCCCAGTAACTCCCACTCCTGCCCTTTCATCTATCTTAGATCCATCCGTATACCATACGAGTGAACCTTCCTCCAGTTTCGGTTCAACTGTTTCATCCATTTGGTGGTTTTTTATGACCACTTCAAATGGTGTTTCAAAGTCAAATTTGACTGGTAAGTCTGTCGGCTTATCCTTAGAATTCAAAGGAATTTCTTCCGAGATTTTAAGATGGCCCACTAGATCACCAGGTTTCATTATTTGTGTCTGTCGCAGCTTTAAGTCGGTGGTTAATGCCTCCCTCCTTATGCAGAACTGCAGGGGAGGAAGGTTCAGCATCGCCTCTAAGGCTGCCGTGGGGCATGTTGACATTGCCCCTGTGATTCCCAGACAAGCTAGCCGCTGCGCTTTTTGCAGCTTGGCATTAGCTGTTGTTTGTTGTCTTACTCTTAGTTCTAATCTAAGGTCTTTATTGCAGAGAATCGACTTCATTTTGACAAATGCATTTCTTGCTATTTCTATCCTGGCCCTTATTCCTATAATTCTTATAATTTTTGCAAATTTCGTTAAAAGAGTTTTAAAATTTACCCCATATTTCCACTGGATCTTCTGGTTGTTCTCCTATGTTCTTTATCCTAGTGTTAAATTGTTGTTTGATATTATCGTTTAGTTTATATCGTTAAGTACAGGACTTTATGGTTTTTATCGCTGGATTCGTTTTAACCTTAATTTGATATATAATATAATTTTTGTTTTTTTTTTACATAACCTGAACAAACAATGTAACAAATTATAAAGCAAACACCAATCAATTATTAAGTAATATTTACTGTAATATTCTACAATCTATTTAATTTAAAATTAATATACCATGTACCTGCTACTTAAACTCATCTATTTTATATGTATAAATGTATAAAGAAAGTAATTTATCTTAATGTGATATTAATGTTTCTCTTATTTTTGTGAACAATTCCACCTTTGTGAGTTGTGAGCACTCGTGTAATTTTATTTTTATGTTGCTTATCTCTTTGTTTTAATCTTCGGATGACCAAGCGGGGGAAGTTGTGACCCCAGTGTATGTTTTTCTTTAATAAATTCAAATGTATTTTCAATTTTTAACTCATTATTTTTTTATTTGACTTTAATATCATTCTAGATATCCTCACATTTTGAAATAAAAAAAATTCCCTATATTTTACGAATAAAAAATATATTCTGAATTTGATGATTAGTAAAATACCGTCTATTATGTGTAATTCCAAGTAGTTTTACGCTAATGACGTCTACTTTGCAAAGTAACAAGACACTTACTCAACATACACACTACACATGACACTAATACTCATGTTGTGATTGGCTGAATGACATAAAGTCCATGCCATAAAAAAAAACTTCATTTTTTTGTTGTCATTTTTGACATTTTTGACCTGGGGTCATTTTTCCCCCTCTTGGTCATCCGTGTAACAAAAAAAGGTTGGTCATCGGAAGGTTAATAAACTGTTATGTAGTACAATGATATTTGGTGGAGCCAACAATTTTAGTGGGCGAAATATCAAGTTGACAAGTAAATATAATTGTTTTTATTCCTTACCGAAAAAAACCTGATATTAAAAAAATATTATACAGGGTGATTTATTAGTGGGCAAAGCACCGTAGATCCGTTATAGTAATAGACGGCGATAAAAGTTAATAACAAAAATTGTAGCCAACTTTGAGCTTCACATTACAAAATTAGTTAGAATGTTCGATAACATAGTGGCAAACCAAACTTATGTTTTTTTATTTAAATGGAACACCCTCTATTTTATTTTATATTCAAGATATTGTTAACTTCTGTATCACAAAAATATAAAGGTTTGGTAGGTATGTTATACAGGGTATTTACAAAGTTATAACCAATTTTATATGAAAATCGTAACAAGTTCAACTCCCCGTATAAATAAAAATAAGCACACCGGCCATGGTTTATTGAAGCCATACTTTTTTATTTATTGTCAAAATTTTTAAAAATGATTGATATTGCTAATTTTCCTTATATCCCATACAGCGGGTGAGTTAAAACGCAAGTACATTATTTTCTCAGTAATTTTAAATGGAACACCCTGTATTTTATATCACTATTGAAAAGTACCATTACCATACTTTAATTTGTATACATCATTCCCTATGTCTAAATTTATTAGTTTTCGAGATATTTTCATTTTTCAATGGACCAGTAGCGTGGCCACCCAAATTACCAGAATTTAATAAACTGGACTGATTTTCTTGGGGTTACTTTAAGAATGAAGGTTATAAAATGCCTCTAACAACAAGAGATGATATGAAAAATAGAGTACAAAGTGTATATTGAATGCCTTTCTTAAAATTTGAAAAGATTTAGACCCGTAATTAATAATTTGCTCTGAAAAATGAAAATATCTCGAAAACTAATAAATTTAGACATAGGTAATGTTTAGACATAGGTAATGTTTAGACATAGGTAATGTATATAAAAATAGGGTAGGGTAATGGGACTTTTCGATAGTGATATAAGTAGGGTAATGGCACTTTTCGATAGTGATATAAAATACAGGGTGTCCCATTCAAAATTACTGAGAAAATAATGTACTTGCGTTTTGACTAACCCTGTATTCAATATAAGGAAAATTAGCAATATCAATCATTTATGAAAATTTTGACAACAAGTAAAAAAATATGGCATAAATAATCCATTGCTTTTGTGCTTATTTTTATTTATACAGTGAGTTGAACTTGTTACGATTTTCATATAAAGTTGGTTATAACTTTGTAAATAACACCCGTGTTGAGCTGGCCCCCCCCACTTGCAAAAATTAAAAAACAAATAGCCCTGATTTATGAGCTATTTATGAGCTCTCATATTCCGCAAACTAAAAATTTTGAGCTCGTTCCACTGAGCAGGAATTTAATACCCTAGTGGGGGGGGCTGAGTCAGCCCCCCCCCACTACTTAAAAATAGGAATATTGAATCGGTTTTTGCGGCAGAATTACGAGCTATTTATGAGCTCTTGAAATTATATACTTTCGATTTTTGAGCTCATCCCTTTCACCCCCAAACAACCCTTTAATTGATTTAACTTAAGAGAAAGATGCTGAGAAAACTTAAAATATATCGTATTGCGGATATAATTCATATAGCTTATATACTCTAAGAATAAACTATTAAATCAAGAGCATTTCGATTATTGAGCTACAACCCCTTCGCAAGAAAACCACCCTATCTTCCCGGCTTAGAGAAAGTTGTACTTAAAATGCATTAAACTAATTATTTGGCGACTACATATCATTTAATAATTTATAACCTTCCAAATTACGCGCATTTAGATCAGTAAATTGCAATTTATTTTGTATAGTGCAGTCACTGAAGGTAAAAATCAACGATTACCTTCAATTTCGGTGAACCTTCATCGATTTTCACGAAAATTGGTCAGTAGTTAGAGGATACATCAAGAAACAAAGGTGACATGGTACCACCTTGCGCCTTTACCCTGAGGGTGGATACCGCCCCTTTCTCGGGGGTGAAAATTATTTTATAAAAAATAAATGCACAAATCAATAAAAGAACAAATTAAAAGCAAAATTTATTATCTAAAGTTAATAAAATAAGTCAATACTTTTTAAGTTATTAAAGATCAAAGATTTTAATTATTTGTGAAAAAAATGCATGTTTTGAAGAGGTTTTTTGTAAATCACTGAAAAACTTTAAGTTTTTACAAAAAAGTTAATAGTAGTTTAATTCGTATAGCTTATATTCTAAGAATAAACTCTTAAATCACGCGTCTTTCGATTATAGAGCTACAACCCCTTCGCAAGAAAACGACCCCATATTCCCGGCTTAAGAGAGAGTTGTTCTTAAAATAATTTAAGTTAATTATTTGGCGACTACATATCGTTTAATAATTTATGAGCTTGCAAAATATACGCATCTCAATTATTGAATTGCCATTTTCTTTCTATAGTGCAGTTACTGAAGGTAAAAATCAACTATTACCTTCGATTTCGGTAAATCGCCATTTATTTTCACGAATTGACAATAACAACTTGGGGTTTTAGCCTGGAGTATATGTCACCCCTTCTCGGGAGTGAAAATTACTTTATTAAAAATAACCCCACAAATCGAGAGAGGGACAAATTGTAAGCAAAATTTGTTATATAATGTGATTAAAATAAATCAATACTTTTTGAGTTATTAAAGATCAAATATTTTAATTTTTGAAAAGAAAATGCATGCTTTAGAGCGATTTTTCATAAATGACTCAAAAACTGTAAGTTTTTACAAAAAAGTTTTCATCACTAAAATTGAAGCTAATAAAAAATATAATAAAGTGCTTACTTGAAAAACCCTTTAATGTTAATTTAATGTAAGTTATTGGTAATTAAATGTATATTTTTTTCCGCGACTGTTCAAATCTAAGGGTTCAAGCTTAAATAACGGGAAAGAGATGCATTTTATAACACTTAGGTACTAAATACTTGTCAAAGTACTTAGAAATACCTATGAAAAATAAGATCCAGACAAAAATTGATAGTATCAAAATCCGCTCACCAATTTTCGTGAAAATGAATGGAGATTTACCGAAATTGAAGGTCATAGTTGATTTTTACCTTCAGTGACTATAGAAAGAAAATGGCAATTCAATAATTGAGATGCGTATATTTTGCGAGCTCATAAATTATTAAACAATATATAGTCGACAAATAATTAATTTAAATTATTTTAAGTACAACCCTCTCTTAAGCCAGGAATATGGGATGGTTTTCTTGCGAAGGGGTTGTAGTTCAATAATCGAAAGGCGCGTGATTTTAGAGTTTATTCTTAGAATATAACCTATACGAATTAAACTACTATTAACTTTTTTGTAAAAACTTACAGTTTTTCAATGATTTACAAAAAACTTCTTCAAAACATGCATTTTTTTCACAAATAATTAAAATCTTTGATCTTTAATAACTTAAAAAGTATTTACTTATTTTATTAACTTTATATAATAAATTTTGCTTTTAATTTGTTCTTTTATTGATTTGTGCAGTTATTTTTTATAAAATAATTTTCACCCCCGAGAAGGGGCGGTATCCACCCTCAGGGTAAAGGCGCAAGGTGGTACCATGTCACCTTTGTTTCTTGACGTATCCTCTAACCACTGACCAATTTTCGTGAAAATCGATGAAGGTTCACCGAAATTGAAGGTAATCGTTTATTTTTACCTTCAGTGACTGCACTATACAAAATAAATTGCAATTTACTGATCTAAATGCGCGTAATTTGGAAGCTTATAAATTATTAAATGATATGTAGTCGCCAAATAATTAGTTTAACGCATTTTAAGTACAACTTTCTCTTAAGCCGGGAAGATAGGGTGGTCTTCTGGCGAAGGGGTTGTAGCTCAATAATCGAAATGCTCTTGATTTAATAGTTTATTCTTAGAGTATATAAGCTATAGGAATTATATTCGCAATACGATCTATTTTAAGTTTTCTCAGCATCTTTCTCTTAAGTTAAATCAATTAAAGGGTTGTTTGGGGGTGAAGGGGATGAGCTCAAAAATCGAAAGTATATAATTTCAAGAGCTCATAAATAGCTCGTAATTCTGCCGCAAAAACCGATTCAATATTCCTATTTTTAAGTAGTGGGGGGGGCTGACTCAGCCCCCCCCCCCCCACTAGGGTATTAAATTCCTGCTCAGTGGAACGAGCTCAAAATTTTTAGTTTGCGGAATATGAGAGCTCATAAATAGCTCATAAATCAGGGCTATTTGTTTTTTAATTTTTGCAAGTTGGGGGGGGGGGCAGCTCAACACGGGTGTAAATAACAAGTATAACATAACAAACCTTTATATTTTTGTAATGGAGAAGTCAAGAAGATTTCGAATATAAAATAAAATACAAAGTGTTCCATTAAAAAAAACATAAGTTTGTTCTGCCACTATGTTATGGAAAACCCTGTAACATTCTAATTAATTTTGAAATGTGAAGCTCAAAGTTGGCTACAATTGTTGTTTTAACTTTTATTGCTATACAGAGAGAGTCTGTAAAGTGGAATAAATTCAATATCTCAAATACTAATTGTTTTTTTGGAAAATGCTCAGACCCGTCGATTAGTATTTCAAATTGTCCTTTTTGACATTCAATAATAATGTATACAGGGTGTCCCAATTTAGAGATATGACGTCATCGTCGATTTTCTTAAATGGCAACACTGTCATTTTGATAGCTAATTTGATAGGGTTTGTAAAGTTATACATAACTGCAAAATATCAAATTTTTATTCTCTACCATTTACAAGATAATAGAAAATAACAAAGTTATATCTGTAATTTGGAATATATTCAATAATTAAAATACTAACTGTTTTTTTGAAAAATGCTCAGACCCGTAGATTAGTATATCATATTGTCCTTTTTGACATATAATAATAATGTATACAGGGTGTCCCAATTTAGAGATATGACGTCATCGTTGATTTTCTTAAATGGCAACACTGTCATTTTGATAGCTATTTTGATAGGGTGTGTAAAGTTATACACAACTGCAAAATTTCAAATTTGTATTCTCTACCATTTAGATGATAATAAAAAATAACAAAGTTATGAAAAAGAAGTAATCAACTAATAATTGAATTTAATTATTTCAATAAATTCAATAAATGGGCAACGTTATGAGCATTTGCTTAATTGAAATAAATAAATTCAATTATTATTTGATTACTTCTTGTTCTTCATAACTTTGTTATTTTTTATTATCTTGTAAATGGTAGGGAATAAAATTTTGAAATTTTTCAGATGTGTATAACTTTACACACGCTATCAAAATAGCTATCAAAATGATAGTGTTGCCATTTAAGAAAATCAACGATGACGTCATATCTCTAAATTGGGACACCCTGTATACATTATTATTATATGTCAAAAATGACAATTTGATATAGTAATCGACGGGTCTGAGCATTTTTCAAAAAAACAGTTAGTATTTTAATTATTGAATATATTCCAAATTACAGATATAACTTTGTTATTTTCTATTATCTTGTAAATGGTAGAGAATAAAAATTTGATATTTTGCAGTTATGTATAACTTTACAAACCCTATCAAATTAGCTATCAAAATGACAGTGTTGCCATTTAAGAAAATCGACGATGACGTCATATCTCTAAATTGGTACACCCTGTATACATTTTTATTGAATGTCAAAAAGGACAATTTGAAATACTAATCGACGGGTCTGAGCATTTTCCAAAAAAACAATTAGTATTTGAGATTATAACAGTCCGTTAACTTTAATTATCTTTATAGTTATTTTATTTAAATTTTAATAACGGTTTGTCATTAAATTATACTTAAAAATAATAAGATCTAACTAAAATAAATCTTTGACTGACGTCATACTTAACTATTAGTTGGCACAAGTACTTCAGTTGGTATTAGACACGATTCGCTGTCATGTGAGTTTCGTTCTGTGGGGCTTCTCGTCTAACGACAGGAAATATTGGGACTTCGCTTGATACGCTAGAACGGAAAAGTGGCGGATGGCTGATTGAAAAGGACGGAAATTTTAATACAATAGTTTCAAGCTTTTATAAGTGATATTTAGTGGCAGGCAAATTATTGGTGGTGTTTTGGAGAAGCTAGGAGACTAAGTTTTGGGAGATCCCGGAGGAATTGGAAGTCATGTCATCCGCCACTTGGGGGAAATCTTAAACTGTAACCAGTCCGTCAGCTCCCCTCACACCTGGGAGCAACCGTTCTACGCCAAGCCAGGTCATTTGGAGACCAGCCTGGAGAACCTCCCACATACCTACTTTGTATCCTGCCCTCTGCACCCCAGAAGGGCATCGGTATATTAATTGGTACAAGCTAGCACCATCCCTGTGCTAATTCGCCTACCAGGGATTTTGGAATCCGTAGCAAGGACACTCTCGGGGACCATATAGGGTTTGTTTTGGGACACTTGGTATCTGCTAGTGATTGTCACTTCCACTATTACACCACATTCATTTTTTTGTATAAGACTCGGGACATTTATTTTGATGATTAAGTTTTATAGTTTATCGCACATATTTTGTTTCAATATTTAAGTTGCATATTGTTTTTATATATCTATAATAGTTGATAGTGTTCCCCAAACCAGTAAACTCTCTGGTCAAAGAGGTTTGAGCTCAGATCATCTTTTCCCCATATGAGATTCTCTTTACCTTTATATATTACCTGAAATTTACTTGTACCATTTATTTACTTAATTAACTTTATATTTTTAGTACTAACCTTGCTTGTCTCCACTTATCAATTTAAATTTATATACTTTTTCCTCTTAATTTGCTTAATTTATTAACTTATTCATATAACTTTAATCTTTCTTTAGTCAATCATAATTATTTAACTTATTTGCTTAACTTTACTTAAATTCATTTAATCAATTTTTAATTATATCTTTGGACGCTATTCCCTTTGAATAGCTATCCATTTTACTTGTTATATTTTTTAGTGACTACGTGTCGAAGCAACTGATTTTTATATATCAAGTAGACCGTAGGTTCACCTTAATGAGGCTAGTGCCTATTTAACTCTTTGAGAGTTACGGAAATTATTCATTGTGAATAATCCTCCCTTAATTATATTCTGGTTCATTAGTTCTATAGGGTTTAACGTTGCTGTACGTATTGCAATCGTACAATTATTTGGTGAAGGTTGTTATTTAACCTAGTATATGTAAGTTGGGGGTATGCTCCATATAAGAGCTACTCCATTACTAATGTAACTATAGATGATATTTATATTACTATAGGTAATTATTTCCCATTGTCATTTTAGAGTTACATAGTTTGTATTTTTCTAACTCAGAGGTTGTCAAAAATCTAAGTAGTTATATTTAATAAATATTTATTTGTTTTTGTATACCAATTATTTTTTTCCCATTTTTGAATTTAATAATTTAATATATTTACTATTTAACAGCAGTGTAAGATACCTGGAAGTTTGGTCCATTCCAACTTCTGGCGCCCATAATTCAGTTTATTTTATTTATCTTCTACATTCTTCTATTTTTATTATATTATTATATTTATTTAATCTATTTTCTGAGCATATATTCTTATCTTAATATTTCCCTTCTTAGTTATCATCACTCTCTACTTTGATCTACTGTTCTTCGACAGGCATGCAAACGAGCCGTATCCATCCTTGAGTGTCAAGTTGTTCTCTTGTATCTCTTGCTAGCCCATTCTATTTAGTTTGCCTCTGTCTCTCCATACTTCTTCTTTACTGTTATCCCCTTCTCTTCATTTCTACATCTTTCCACTTTCCTTCACTCATTTCTTCTTATCACTTTAGTTCAACAAATACTACTGCAAAGTAGTATTTTTGTTACAAGATATTGAATTTATTCCACTTTACAGACTCTCTCTGTATATTACTATAACTGATCTACGGATGAGCTTTACCCCACTAATCAATCACCCTGTATATAAAGGGTGTCCCAAAATTTACGAAAGATTTAAAGTTATTTGGACGAAAACACTGTTTTTTCTTTAGATTGTAATTTTTTATTGAATCACAATGTACATAGGATAGGGTTATGTATGGAATCATCAAGAAAATGACCTCCACAATTTTGCTGGCACACAATACTTATGCACTGTTTTGTTGAAATTTTCCATAACTCTTCTGCATGAATGTGGCTGAATTTCGTTAATGCAGCATTGAATTTCATTCTTCCACGGGTGGTTGTAGGCTTGTTGGCATAGACCATTGACTTTAAATACCTCCATAAAAATAAATTCATGGTGTAAAGCACACGATCTAGGCAGCAATTGAATTTTATCACTGGCTGTATGGCATGTGTTTTTGTTTTTTTTTTTGGAAAAAAAAATGAAGCAATCAAAAGCATTGTTGGCGTTTCAAGGAATGCGCCAATGAGTAATAAAAACTGTGTATAAACTAGTCTTAATTACTAAATACGTCACTTCTTTTGAAAAGCATATACATTGATCATAAACATCTAATAACCACTAGCTTCTCAACCTCAATAGATGTAAGACATTTACAGTGGTTGAGTTTGTATACACGTGTACTTAATATTTGGTATATTTAGTGTAGATAAATGTATATCCCTACTTATAGTAGGGGAGGAAATTATGCTAAATTTGCAGTTACTCGAGCGGTATGGGAATTTATTGCGTTGTGAAAATTAGGACCTAAAACCAAAAAAAGTTAAGTAAAGTTTTCCATTTAAGGGGACTTTCCATTTTTTAATTTAATTTTCCATTTCCAACAATCCTTTTTTCCGATTATAGCGACATCTATCCATAATTCTAAAAATGTCTCGAATAAAAGTAACTTATTTTTACGCAAGGAATCCAAATCAGCAATAAAAATGGGGACTCCTATTTAATATGTTAAAGTAACCCCCACCCCACCTCCGTTAGGGGTCGTGTTTGGTATCATTGGATAGATTTTAAAACATATTAAAGATGTTAGTTTTTCGATCTGAAGTTTATTTCTCGAAATAATCGCTTTTTTCTTGTGAAACTTTGTGACTCACCCATTTCCTTACGCCCCGCTCTAACCTTCAGATTTTTGAAATATATACTGTTCTGCATGTACTTAACTTACCTTACCTTAATCTGACGATTTCGAATTTTTCTAAGGATAGATTTTTTCGGGCCCCCCTTAACGAACTCCCCTGTATTAAGATCCAATATATGGTAGGGCTACATTTACAGGGTACAAGGTTTCTCCTCATGTCATAATCTGACGCGCTCGAGTAACTGCAAAAGTCCCCGCTTGGGCTCCCCTACCATTAGATAATAACTAACATATACATATTTAGTATATTTCACGCTTTTTCAAAAATTTGGATGCAGGTACACTGCATCAACCAATTGTTGATTAACTGTTGTGTTGAAAAATAATGTTGAACAAGCATTCATTCTTATGATCTTTGACGTTTTTTGCTGTTTGTTAAAAGTGCTAAGTATGAGTACGCTGCTTTCATTGACTGAAAACAAAATTAGGTATTAAAATTAAGCATAATATTCAATTTTTTCGTAGTAGTTTTTATTTTCGAGACTTGTTTGATAAGTATGGTCTAAGACTGTGATTGCTCGCTTTTAGAGGAACTTTCCCCATATGTCAGTAAGTATTTGATTTTGAAATTAACCCAAAGTAAAGAGCAGATGCATAAATAATGAAAAAAATCTTAATGAAGAACGAAAACACAAATGATAAAAATGTTGTACCTATTGTAACACCAGAAACTGCTATTGTTCTGCATATACCTAATCTATGTAAGTTCACTCTATTGTATTTGATAGTCTTGAAGTAAAATGGTATGAAATAACTCATAAACTCATACATTGGGTATATGAAATTACAGTCCACATACTAATAACAGACGAATTTAAACTGAAAAAATCAACAAATTGACTGGTTTGGTTGCTCACACCGCATAGCTACTCAATTGCAAGTACCTTTTAAAGTCATTTTTCTAGTTTTAAAACTTATAATGATTTAATACTTATGTACGCCACAATAAAATTGAAACCAACTAAAGGAGTAAACAATAAATAAACAAAGGTTCTCCATCACCAAATAAAGATACTATGTGCAACATAAACAGCAACTATGTTTGGGAATTTAGGGCATTATTTTGGAATGTGGATAGTTAAATATATACGGGTTATTGCTAATCTGTATTGAAATCAAAAAGCTTCTTCTTCTTCTTCCTTCTTGTATGTAGGCTTTAAAGCCTGTATCTTCTTAAATATTAGCCTCCTAAATTGTTTAAGTTATCGCACCATTTTTTTCTTGGTCTGCCAATACTTCTTCGTCGATTTGGTGACTTATCTCGTGCTATTCGTACTATCCTATCCTCAGCCATTCTACTAATGTGTTCGTTTCACTCCTGTTTCCGTTTTGTCACCCATCCCTTTATGTCTTCTACATTGCATGATCTTCTTATGTTTTCGCTTCTCTCCCTATCCAACAGACTTTTCCCTGTTTTTCCCTCTGTTGTTTCTAGTAGTCGTCTCGTTTTAGATGTGTCAGGTCTTGTCTCCGCCGTGTATGTCAATATAGGTCTAATTGCTGCTTTATAGACTCTTGATTTTGTGTCTTGTGTTAGGTGTTTGTTCTTCCAGATTGTGTCATTAAGAGATCCCGCCGCTTTACTTGCTTTTAAGCTTTGTTGTCGTACTTCCTCTTCAACATCTCCGTATCTGGTTATATCTATTCCCAGATATCTAAACCTTGCTTCCTGCTTTATTATTTTCCCATCAATTTCGATTTTACACCGTAGTGGGTATTTAGATATTGTCATACATTTGGTTTTTTTCTGCTGATATTATCATATTGTATTTCTTGGCTGTTGTATTGAAGATGTGTGTTAATCTTTGGAGATCGTCTTCTGTCTCGGCGATTAATCCGGCGTCGTCTGCATAACATAATATTTGGATTTCTTTGCTCCCCATTCTGTAACCATGACATTTACGTACTGCTTCTATTATTTCGTCCATTATTATATTAAAGAGTAGTGGGCTTAACGAGTCACCTTGTCTGACTCCGCTTTGTACTGGTATAAACTGCGTTAGTTTTCCATTTATCTTTGCCTGTATTCGATTATGAAAGTAGATGTTTTCGATGGTTTGTATAACATTGATTGGTATGATTCTTCTATACAGTAAATGTAGGACGTCTTCGACTTGGATACGACCGAAAGCCTTTGTCAGGTCTATAAAACATAATATGCTGGTTTATTGTACTCAATGGCCTTTTCTGTGATTTGTCTCAGTACAAATACGGCGTCTACGCAGGATCTTCCGGATCTGAATCCTTGTTGTTCATCTGATAAAGTTGTTAGTTTATTGATTTTGTTGGTTAGGACTTTTATGGCTAACTTAAGTGCGGTGTTCAGTAGATTTATACCTCTATAATTGTTGGGGTCTTCTTTGTCTCCTTTCTTGAACATTGGTATCATTATGCTGTTTCTCCATGCGTCTGGTATCTTGCAGTGCAATATTAGTTTTGGTATAAGTTTTGTCATCTCTAGGGTTATACTTTCTCCTCCGTATTTTAGAAGCTCGTTGGTTATTCCGTCTGGTCCTGGCGACTTTCTATTTTTGAGTGAATTTATGGCTATCTCTACTTCCTGAAAACTGATTTCTATTTCGTGTCTTAATTCAGGTACCTACTGTTAAATCAAAAAGCAAAGGTAAGAATCGAAAATGTCGAAACAGAGACTATAGAGGTGCTCGAGAGGGTTGCGGGTTGTCCCCATTGTTATTCAATCTGTATAGCGAAGCTATTTTTAAAGAAGCAATATCAGAGGAAGAACAGGGTATATCAATAAACGGAAAAGCTTGAGCAACATAAGATACTAAGACGACACCGCTATTTTTGCAGACAGTCTAGGTCTAGAAGCACTGCAACAATTAGTGTAACTAAATTAAATACATCCAGTCAGTATAAAATATGGACTACAAATGAACGTTAAGTTAAGAAAACCTAGTTCATGATTATTTCTAAGTAAGATGCAATAGGAAGGCTAGATATCGAGGGAAAATAAGTAGAAAGGGTAAATCACTACACATATTTGGGAACCTGGGTAAATGAAAAAGATTTGAAAAAGCACGTGCCAACTTCGTGAAAATGAAAATGATTTTATGCAGAAAAGACTTGACATTGGCATCATTAGCCCTCAGAATAAGACTAATTAAAAGTTATGTACACAGTGTGCTTTATTAGAATCATTAAACCGAAATGCAATACTCGGGCATATGATGAGAGGCGAAAGATATAACATCTTGAGACTCATAATTCAAGGAAAAATAGAGGGTAGGGGAAGCGTAGGAAGAAGACGCATTTCCTGGTTGAAGAACCTGAGAGAATGGTTTGGTTGCAGCTCAAGGCAACTGTTCAGAGCAGCTGTCTTGAAGGTCAGAATAGCCATGATGATTGCCAACCTTCGTCGCGGAGATGGCACTTAAAGAAGAAGAAGAGTCCATATTCACGTCTCCAACTTCAGTATTGAAACAAAAACATCCGAAATGTATAATAAAAAAATGAAAGTTTACAAAATATTAATCTACTTACTGTAACTGCTGTAGAATTTGTTAAATTAAAGAAGGGGCCAACAGATATACTTAGTGGTTTTTGAGCTCGAACCATAATTATAAGTAGGTACTGCTTTATCATATATGGTAAATCATACCATTCGCATTCATAAATTGCTTGTGATACGTCAATACTCTAAAACAGTTTATTTTCAAAATGTAAAATATAATTTCAGATATTTTTATTATATAATTATTAAGTATATATTATTATTCTTCTTTCTTTTCTTCAGCCTATTTGCATCCACTCCTGGACAAAGGCCACCCCATGAGTTCTCCACTCTTCTCTGTTTTGTGCTGTTTGGTGCCAGTTTCGTACCATTTTTGCTTTGATGTCGTCTAGTCATCATTTTTGTGGTCTTCCTCCTACGGCTGTGCTCGCGTGGTCTCTAATGTACAATGTTTCTCGTCCACCTTTCGATGTTTTGTCGTGCCATCCCAGATAGCACAAGTACGTTTTATGGACATCCAATGGACGTACATCTGTGTACATTGAAACGTCCAATGGACGTCCCGCTAAGGTACAATGGACATCCGATGGACGTCCAACGAACGAGTTCACAAAATTGGACGTCCATAGAACGTCCGCAACAAACGTACAGTAGTACAGTGTACGTTGTTGGAGCTTTCAGTGTACACCTTATGTACATTCAATGTACATGTGATGTACATTCAATGTACGTCTTAGGGACATTTGTAGGGAACTTTTCATAAAACAATCTAGTATCCATAATTTTATGAATACATAGCAAAAAACCTTTATAGAAAATAGTTCCTATAATACTGAAACTTATACTTTAAAATAATACACAAAAGACCTTTTTTTTAGTTTTTTCTTTACCATAATTCTATTAATAAACTTTATTTTTTACCATAATAAACTTTATTATAGGAACTTCATTAATGCACTACTGCACTTGCACGATAAACAGCAAACACAAAGGTATTATCACAGAATATTGTATGTAATAATTTAATAAAAACGAGATTCAGATAATGGCGGCCTATGAAGCATGCACATAGAAAACAGTGTTAAGAGGAGCATGAGCATGGAGATGAATTAACAAAACAAAATAACAAAATAAACACCTCACTCCTCGCCGGGCCAGTTGGTAACTAAAAAGGCGTTCGAGACCCGACCCGACACGATACCCGACGACCGACAATATTGGAAGGCGGGAAATTTAACAGTTACAAAATGCACATTTAAGATTTAAATTGGTAGTGTCTAATTATTGTAAGGTCTATAATTACCGATGTATTACCTTTATACGGAAAAAGTTTACGATCACTTTATCATCGTCTAATATTATATAGGTTTAATTAAAATAATTTTAGTGGTTCAGTATTTTAATTCTACGATGAAAAAATATATGACTACATTTATTAGAAGCTTCTACTATTTTACTAATAATATTGCTTTGATTAAAACAATAACCTATATAATTACTAATAATAATAGTCGCATTTTGTGTAAAATCTCCATGGGCCACAAATGGATGTCCAATGTACGTTGAAATCAAACGTAATGTACTTACATAGTACGTCCAGTTTTGGTCCATGGACGTTTGGACTTTAAATGTACGTTACATGGACGTCCATTGAACGTTGTGTGCTATATGGGACGTGTCCTACCCAGTTCCATTTCATTTGCGCAATTCTTCCAATTACATCTTCCACCTTAGTCCTTCGCACTGCCTCATTTCATATATGTTCCCTCAGGGATACTCGGATACTCCTAATATAGCTCATTCGATCTCCCTCTGTGTCGTTCTCAATCTATTGGCTGATACCGGCTGCCCTCTGTAAGTGTCATGGTCTCCATTCCATAGGTCATAATTGGTAGAATACAACTGTTGAGTATCTTTTTTTTTTAGATTTATTGGTATCCTTTTGTTTCTCAACACATCACTGAGTCTTCCTACTGCTGCCAAAGTCATTCGGATTCTTCTAGTTATATTTGTCGTTTGATTCTGTTTGTCTAGCTTGATCGTGTGATCTAGGTATATATACTCTTCTACACTTTCGATCTCACTTCCATCTAAGTCGATTGTGATATCTTGATTTGTCATCACTTTTGTTTTACTTAAATTCATTTTTAAATCGACTTTCTCAGATTCTCGTTTAAGCTCCTTGAGGATTAGATCTTCTGTATTGTCGCTTATGAGTACTACGTCATGGCAAATCTTAGATGACTTAAAAATCTGCCATTAATATTAATTCCTCGTTGTTCCCACTTTAAGTTCTTGAACACATCTTCTAATGCAAGAGTAAATAATTTTGGAGATATAGTGTCTCCCTGTCTAACTCCTCCTCTGTTCTTATTTTCTTGTTTTTATTATACAGGGTGTTTCATTGGGAAACAGAAATACTTGAATGATGAATAGAAGTCACTGAGGCGGTTCTATATATACTACATTTATTGCCTTAATGATTTTTATAACTGAGTTACAGGGTGTTTCATCGATTTTGCTCATTTCTTTCTGGACCCATAACTTTAGAACCACCTTGTATATTTTTTTGATATTTGGTATACATATGTCTCATTTAAAACACAAATTACCCAACTACTAATTACTAGAAAAATCCAGGTCTGGACTAAAGAAAAATTATAAATTCATTGTGACCTTGAAAAAACACCTTATAATATTGAATTTTTGAAAATCTGTTTGCATATTTGATGAGAGCACAAAAAACTAAGTTTAATGGTTCTGTTCAATTTTTTGACCAGACAATTTAATGACTTTAATTTTGAAATAATATTTAGATTTTTAAGAACGCTGAGATTGAAAAGCAGGTAGATAATATTAACTTTTAACAATAAATTATTAAAGTTTATGAACAAATACTCGTTTTAAAAATAATCAATAGGTACTTATTTACTATATTGGAACGACCCATTTAGTAATCACAAGAAAAATCCAGGTCCGGATTAACAAAAAAACATAAAATAATTTTAACCTTGAAATAACACCCTGTATATTGAAATATTCAAAATCCGTTTGTACATTTGAAAAGAGCACAAAATACTGAGTTTACAGGTTCGCTTTAATTTTTTGCGCAGAAAATTTAATGTCTTTAATTTTGATATTAAATATATTGAAATTTTTAAGAACTGAAATTAAATAGGGGGTTTTTAAAGAACTTTTAATAAAAAATTATTAAAGTTAATGAATAAATACTCATCTCAAAATAATCAATAATTATTCACTACATTGGAAAGACCCACTTACTAATCACGAGAAAAATCCAGGTCCGGATTAACAAAAAAATATAAAGTAATTGTAATCTTGGATCAACACACTGTATACTGAAATTTTCAAAATCCGTTTGCACATTTGAAAAAGCACAAAAAACTAAGTTTAATGGCTCGGTTGAATTTTTAACCCAGACAATTTAATGACAATACTTTTGAAATCATATCGAAATTTTTTCGCGGGTTCTCATAGTTCTTGAAAATTTTGGCATAATTTGAAAATTAAAATCATTAAATTGTCTGAGTAAAAAATGGAAGTGAATCAGTAAACTTAGTTTTTTGTACTCTTTTCAAATGTGCAAACGGACTTTGAAAAATTTCAATGTATAGGGTGTTGTTTCAAGTTCACAATTACTTTATATTTTTTTGTTAATCCGGCCCTGGATTTTTCTTGTGATTACTAAATGAGTCGTTACAATGCAGTAAATAATTATTAATTTTTTTTGAATAAGTATTTATTCATTAAATTTTCTGAGCAAAAGATTATAGCGAACCTATAAACTCAGTTTTTTGTGCTCTTTTCAAATGTGCAAACAAATTTTGAAAATTTCAATATACACGGTGTTATTTCAAGGTCAAAATTATTTTATGTTTTTTTGTTACTCCGGACCTGGATTTTTCTTGTAATTATTAAGTGGGTCATTCCAATGTAGTAAAAGGGTATTGATTATGTTTAAAATGAGTATTTGTTCATTAACTTTAATATTTCTTATTAAAAGTTAATAATACCTGGATTTAAACTCAATTTTAATCTATCTTGGTTAATAATACATCCAAAAAGTTTGAAACCAAGGAAGGATTACGACAAGGAGACCCACTATCAACAACTGCATTCAATCTAACATTGGAAGGAATAGTCAGGAAAAGCAGAATAAATATGCAAGAAACGATATTTAAAAACGGCCACCAAGGCATATCATTTACAGGTGATTTGACTCTATTAGCAACAAGCAAAAAATAACTACAAAAGTTAATGAAAAACATAATAACAGAAGCCAAAAAATTCGGACTTAAAATAAATGAAGAAAAGACAAAGTATATGATAATGGGAGAGATCCAAAATGAAAAAGAAAATAACATCATAGTACAAATAGATGGAGAAAAAACATACTCGTTCAAAAGAGCCAAAGAAATTATTTACCTAGGAGCCAAAATAGATGAAAATGGTCATGAAGAAGGGGAGATAAAGGCAAGAATAGCTAAAGTAAATAAAAAATATGGAGCATTACGCACATTATTAAAATCCAAATACGTGTCAAGAAAAACAAAAATAAGAATTTATAAGACTGTTCTGTGATCAGACCTACAGTAACAAATACGCATGCGAAACATGGGTGCTCAAAAAGTCAGAAACAGACCTTTTAGAAAGATGGGAGAGAAAGATGCAAAGAAGGTGTGAAAATAGAAGGTCAGTGGAGAAGAAGAACCAATAAAGAATTGGAAGAATTATATCAAGAGCCAACGATCACGACGACGCGACGATCAAAGCACAGAGAATACGGTATTTGGGACACATCGAGAGAATGGGAAGTAAACGAATGCCGAAAATGGTACACTCACGGAGACCAATAAAAAAGAGAAGGAAAGGCAGACCAAGGAAAAGATGGACGGTCAGTGTGTATGAAGTAAAATTGAGAGATGGAAAGAACTAGCATTGGACAGAAGGAAATGGAGGGAGGTGGAGGGAGTGTATAAATAGACTGAAGTGTAATTAAATAAAATTTATAAGTTATGTAAGTTATATAAAGTTATTTATTATTTATGTAATCAGAAATGTGAACATTTTAGGCCTAGGCCTGCAAGGCCTGTTGCGTTTAATAAATATATATTTTAAACTCCGATCTTAAAAATTTCAATATAACTTTAAAATTAAAGTCATTAAATTGTCTGGCCATAAAATTGAACCATACTCCATACCATTAAACTTAGTTTTTGTGCTATCTTCAAATATGCAAACTGATTTTGAAAATTTCAATATACAGGGTGTTGTTTCAAGGTCATAATGAATTTATAATTTTTTTTTTTAGTCCAGACCTGGAATTTTTTTGTGATTAGTAGTTGGGTGGTTTAGATTTTTAATGAGACATATGTATTCCAAATATTAAAAAAATATACACGGTGGTTCTAAATGTGTAGGTCCTGAAAGAAATGAACAAAATCGATAAAACACCCTGTAACTCAGTTATAAAAATCATTGAGGCAATAAATGTAGTACCTATATCTAGAAGCGCCTCAGTGACCTCTATGCACTATTCAAGTATTTTTGTTTCACAAAGAAACACCCTGTATAACGTTATTAAAATAAGTCAATACTTTTTGAGTTATTAAAGATGCAACATTTTAATTTTTCGTGAATGAAATGCATGTTATGAAGCGGTTTTTCATAAATTACTCAAAAATTATTTTCAGAAGGTTTCAGAAGAAGTTTTTTCAAAAAAGTTATTATTAAAATTTAAGTTAATAGAAAATCGAATAAATAAACTCTTTAAACTCAAAAAGTATTGTTTTGTTTTGATAATTTTTTTTAATAAAATAATTTTCACCCTCGAGAAGGGGTGGCAGCCACCCCAGGGTAAAAGCACAAGTTGGCACCATATTACTTTTGTTTCTTGAGGTGTCATCTAACCACTCTCCAATTTTCATGAAAATCGATGGAGATTCAACCAAATCGAAGGTGAATGCCTTCAGTAATAGGGAACTTACACATTTTTTATTACATAATAATATTTAGTTTTGTATAAAAATGAGACTTCCAAAATTTCACGCTTAAAAAACTCATAATAACTTAGAGGTACAAATTTAAAGTCTTCTTTATCTTAAAATAGTTCAAACGACCCGTGACGTCACAGAGTTTAACCACCGAACACCGAGTTGTTCGGTGCTTTAACAATGTGGTTCCGTTTATGGTTATATTTACGTATATTCTTCTTCTTCTTCTTTAGTTTATTGGCCTCCACCTACTTAAGTATTTGGCCAGCTCGTCGTCGGGGAATAAAGGAAAAATATTTATATTCTAATGACATTTATCGTATGTCGTTGTTATAATATACAGGGTGAGTCATGAGGAACTGTACATACTCCTACCTCGTATAGAGGCTTCTATGGGAAATAAAAAATGACCATTAAAAAGTGTTTGCTCCCCTTGTTTAATAATATACAGGGTGAGTTGCGCATTTTGACAGAAATTTATATTGGTCATAATTTTTGAACGGTCAGATCGATGTGTCTCTTATTTTGGTCAATCGTTACACTATTACCCCCTAATCAACTGATTTATTCAAACTAGAAAAAAATCAGGTCTGGCTTTAAAAAATTAGTTCGTTTGGGTCTTAGAAAAAATTTCACTCTGTATACGCTTTTTGAAAACTCTAATATGAATTTTACAAATTAGATAAATAGGCAAGTAAAATGGCATATGTATTTTTTCCCACATGATTACTTAATTTTTTATAAAAAAATCAAATTTGACTATGAATAATAATTAAAAGTTTGGTAAAGTGAACCATAGATTTAAAAAAAATTATTATTATTATTACAAAAATTAATTTTTTTTGAACAAATATTTAATTTATGTTATCACCCAATCAACTGATTTATTCAAACTAGAAAAAAATCAGGCCCGGATTTAAAAAATTATTTCGTTTTGGTCTTAGAAAAAATTTCACCCTGTATACGCTTTTTGAAAACTCTAATATGAATTTTACAAATTAGACAAATAGGCAATTAAAATGGCGTATTTATTTTTTCCCCACACGATTACTTAATTTTTTATTAAAAAATCAAATTTGTCAAAATCGGAATTTTAACCTAAAAATGAAAAAAAAAAATGAAATCTCGGTTTAACTCGCTACAACTCTTGTTCCAGTTTAATATTTTTTTTTCTGAAATTTTTACAGCACATATCTCTTACCATTGTGAAGACTATAACAATTGTTGTAGACTTTCAGTCTTCTCCTCGTAAAAGTTATGAATTTAAAAAAATAAAAGGTGCAGATTCGTGAATTGCAAAGTTAAATCGCAAAAATTAAGTAAAAAAATTTAAAATTTATCTATTTGATCACGTCTATGTTAAACTATAGAGCCCAAAGAGAAGTGTTATGGGGAGTTTTAGATCTAGACGTGTTATAGAAAAAAAAAATGGTGAAACTTTTAATTTTAAGAGAAACGTTTAATTTTTTTTTTATTTTTATGGTAACATTGCGATTTTGAAAAATTTGATTTTTTAATAAAAAATTAGGTAATCGTGTGGGGAAAAAAATAAATATGCCATTTTAATTGCCTATTTGTCTAATTTGTAAAATTCATATTAGAGTTTTCAAAAAGCTTATACAGGGTAAAATTTTTTTTAAGACCCAAACGAACTAATTTTTTAAAGCAGGACCTGATTTTTTTCTAGTTTGAATAAATCAGATGATTGGGTGGTAACATTAATCAAATATTTGTTTAAAAAAATTAATTTTTATAATAAAAGTAATTTTTTTTTAAATCTATGGTTCACTTTACCAAATTTTTAATTCATAGTCAAAGATATTTTTATAAAAATTTAAGTAATCGTGTGGGAAAAAAATAAATATGTCATTTTAATTGCCTATTTGTCTAATTTGTAAAATTAATATTAGAGTTTTCAAAAAGCGTATACAGGGTGAATTTTTTTCTAAGACCCAAACGAACTAATTTTTTAAAGCCGGACCTGATTTTTTTCTAGTTTGAATAAATCAGTTGATTAGGTGGTAATAGTGTAACGATTGACCAAAATAAGAGACACATCGATCTGACCGTTCAAAAATTATGACGAATATAAATTTCTGTCAAAATGCGAAACTCGCCCTGTATATTATTAAACAATGGGACACGTTTTAATGGTCATTTGTTATTCCCCATACGGGCCTCTATACGAGGTAGGAGTATGTACAGTTCCTCATGACTCACCCTGTATACCAGTTTGTTGAGATTGGAGTTTGATACAGTATTTGAAGGAAAGGAAAGAAGGTTTACTATTGAAAATAAAACCATTTTGTAAAAGTACAAATTTTCTATGAATAATTCAAACGATCAAAAACACTTTTAATGTCACATAACCAGGCCCGATTCTATAAATGGGCACGCTGGGCACGTGCCCAGGGGCGCACGAGCCTGGGGGCGCCAAGAGGGCGCAAGAAAAAAAATAATAAAAAAAATAAAAATTTTAATAATAGTTTAAAATAAACAAATATTTTCTGGAGATCGCGGCAAATTGTAAACAAAAACTACGAATAGCGATTTAATCATTGGGAGGGTATCAGCGTAAAATACACCACCACAACCCGACCTCAACGCCGCGCCCGCGCCGGTCCTAGACGACGGAACAAAGCGGAAGCGCGCCGCTATACATGTGTCTATTTTTAGCCCGCCCGCCTCCCCCCACCATCCTCACCACAACATCCCTTTTGTCTCTTGACTCCACAGTCAGGTATTAGACACTGGACAGTCTATTGTGGCGTGGTCTTTCCACGGTTGCGCTGTTTGTTTACGTGCATCGTGCATCAGTTCTTTCAGTCGAGCGCTTCGCTGCTTCTTTTTTGATGTGATTGGTGACTAGTGAGTGTAGTAGGCTACTATGAGTGAGAAAAAGAAACCTAGTGGCGCTGAATTCCGTAAACGTGCAAATCAGAGAATAGCGCAAGAGGCGATCTTCCTAAAAAAGGTTCCTAGAATAAGTAATTTCTTTAACGTTGTATCTGATGTTCATACGAGTCAACATAATTCTAATGACAAAAATGTTGACACTCAAAAAAGCTTGCCTCAAAATGAAGCTTCTGCCTCATCATGTTCAGATAACATAAATCCAGCTTCAAATGATCAGAATTTTTGTTCAGCTTCTGAACTATCCTTACCATCCACCACATCTCGTACACATCATTCGCCTAGTAGGCCTAAGCAGGTTACCGTAGAACCACTAAACCCATATTCTAGAAATAGTTTTGATTTTACACTAGATGATCCGGCCACTTGGGACACAAAAAACGATGAACAAGTTCTTCAAATAATCAATTCAAATGTCAAGCAAGATTTGCAAGAAGATTTTTCAAAGTCAGAACGGTACTATAAAAATGATGTTAAAAAAAACCGTAAGCTTTCAGTAAATTTGTTTTCAGGCGAAATCCCGAACGGAGAACGTTTTAGAAGAGATTGGCTTTTGTATTCAAAATCCACTGGTTGTGTATTTTGCATTCCATGTCTTCTCTTTCAACCAGAAAATAAAAGAACTTCTTTTTGTGAAGGTTTCTGTGACTGGAAACATTCATTAACTTTAGCCAAGTCACACGAACAATCAAATGACCACAGGATTAATGTCCTTAAATTAATTTCAAGAAAAAAGTCTCTTTCCGTAGAGTCCTTGGTCTCTTCACAGCATCAACAAGAGGTGAAGTATTGGAGAGACGTTCTAACTAGAATAGTGACAGTTGTAAAATTTTTGGCATCTAGAGGACTTCCGTTTCGAGGTGACAATCAAGAATTAGGTTCAACTTCCAATGGCCTTTATTTAGGATGCCTTGAGCTAATTAGTGAGTTTGATCCATTCTTAGCACAACATTTCACTAAATACGGCAATAAGGGTAAAGGAAATGTATCATACTTGTCATCAGACGTATGCAATGAATTTATTACCGTCATGAGCAACGAGGTGCTTCGTACAATAATTGATGAGATTAATCAAGCACGATATTTTGCCCTGGTTGTTGATTCGACACCTGATGCGTCACATAGTGACCAGCTGGCGGTAGTTTTACGGTATGTGTCCCTAAAAGATGCTTGTGCCACAGAGCGGCTTGTAAAACTCTTGCCACGTATATCGCACAAGTCTGAAGGTCTTGAAGAGGCAATCCTTTTGTCTCTTCAAGATCTGAAACTGGACATTCGAAATTGTCGTGGCCAAAGTTATGACAATGCATCAAACATGTCGGGCCCTTACAGTGGATTACAGTCAAGGATTAAACGAATAAACCACCTTGCAGATTATGTTCCGTGCGTCGCACATTCCCTTAATCTTGTAGGCAGCTATGCGGCCGAAAAGGCTTGTGTGGAGGTTGTAATCTTTTTCAACTTTGTTCAAAACTTCTTCAATTTTTTTTCAGCATCTACGCATAGATGGAATGTCCTAAAAGCATTAATAGGGAAGAGCAATGATGGAAAACCACAAAAAGAAAAGAAAACTCTGATGTTAAAATCCATGAGTGACACTAGGTGGTCAGCCAGGTCCGACGCACTACTTGCTTTGGTTACCAGCCATAAAGAAATCAAAGCTGCCCTTGAAGATTTGATTAAGGATAAAACACAAACACCAGACACACGGCTGACAGCAGAAGGGTTTGTTAAAACCTTGGAGAATTTCCAAACAGTTCTTTTAATTGTAATTTGGAATGATATCTTGCAAAGAGTGGACAAAGTTAGCAAAACGTTGCAAACAGAAGAATTAGACCTACTTGGTGCTACAAAAGAGCTTGAGTCTTTATCGTTGTTCTTAAACGAGAAAAGTGAAAAATTTGATGACTTTGAAGCTGAAGCTTTGAAAATGGCTAATTTAAGTACCCCTTCTTATGACAGAGCAAGAAAACGTACCATGTTTTTTGATGAACAAAGGGATGAACAGTTTGAGAAAATGGATCCTAGAACAAGATATAGAACTGGAGTTTTCAAACCCATTTTCGACCATCTAGTAGTGCAGCTCAGTAGCCGGAAAAATAGTTACGAAAATCTAAGTAAAAGATTTGAAATATTCAGTCAACTTCACGAGAAGAAGTATGAAGATCTAGTGGAACAAGCTAAAAAGGTTGCTCAGTACTACTCCAATGACATTTGCGAAAATGACTTCGTACAAGAGTGTCATCACTTTCAAATGTACATGAAGGCTGAGAAACTGAAGAGAATAAGAGACTGCTACTCATACATCAAAGAAAATAGTTTAACAAGCACATTTCCGAATTTGGAAGTAGCCATTAGGGTGTATTTGACTCTGCCAGTTACAAACTGTTCGGCAGAGAGGAGTTTTTCGGCCTTGAAGAAAATCAAGTCAGAAAATAGAAGTACAATTGCAGATGAAAAGCTAAACAGCTTGATATTACTGTGCACTCAAAGTGACATAACCTTGAAACTTGACTGTGATAAACTGATTTCCACATTTTCAAACTTGAAAATGCGGAAGAAACCAATGTAAATAGAAACCGATGAACTGATGAACTTACAACAAAGATAATATAACATGAAAGTGTGATGTTATTATTAATATTGAACTAGTATATCAAGATGTAATGTTATAAAGGCAGAGTACAGTGTATATAGTAGAATAATAATTACAATTATAATAATAAGGGTGGGAGGGTGGTCCGTGATACCGTAGTAACAAAACCTATTGATTATTATGCTAATCTGTTATTGTTTAAGCGTCAATAACGGTTTTGTTTTGTTTTACGGTTGCCAGTCCGGGACACGGCGGGTCCATAGGTGGTGGATAATGGAATATTCTCTATTTGTAAAGAGAATAGGGGTTAGATCCCCCCCGAACCAAAACTGGCAAATAAGAAAAAAAGTACAAGAAAAAGCGGAAATCTATTTCGAAATATGGCGCTAGTGGCCGGGTTGTGTTGGCGTATATTTGGTGGTTGGGAGGGGGGGGGCGCTTGTCAAAATGGTGCCCATAGCGCCAAAGACCCTAAAAACGGGCCTGCACATAACTCTACTTTTTACTGACGTTTATATTGTCTAATTTAAAATTATATATTATACAATTGGTGTAGAATGTAAACATACAACCCCGTGACGTCACGACGCGTTTTGGGGTGGCTGGTATAAGCTAAATTTTTAGTCGTCTTTAGGGGCCAAACGAAAGACAAACAAAACTTTCTTATCTTTGATACAGGTTCTAAATTATGTTCTGTTGTGATTTATACCATTTTTTTCGAATTTAAAAATTTATGCAAGTTCCCTATTGCACTAATATGGTAATTTAAAAAACGGTCCGAAACAGTCAATTTGAAAGGTGTAACTTCAATTGTGCCGCTATTAACTGTCAGAGTTTGGAACTATGTACTAAACCGGCCACTCACGGTACTGCGACGTCGTTCAATTTTGTTGAATTCGACTAATTGACAAAAATTTTGATCGTGTGTGACCGTGCATCCAACAAAATCGTTACAATTTTAGCACAGAGAAACTGGTTTTATGCTGGAGTACTGCAGAATTAATATCATCGACGGTTTTGTCATACGACGCTCGACGCCGCAATACTATGAGTGGCCGGCTTGAGATCCCTGCACAACTAATATAGTGACGAGCGCCCTATAACCGGCAAAATAGCGCAAAAGATGGAAAACATAATACATTGCAAAACAAAAAGAGATGAAACTAGTGAAGATGGGAAGGATAGTTTTTCTTCTTCTTCATGTGCCATCTCCTCTAAGAAGGTTGGCAACCATCACGGCAATTCGCACTTTCGATACCGCTGCTCTAAAGAGATCAGCAGAAGTGCAATTAAACCAAGCTCTCAAATTGTTTAACCAGGAGATGCGTCTTCTTCCGCGACTCCTTCTACCCTGTATTCTTCATTGTATTATTAATTGTAACAAGTTACAACGCTTGCCCCTCATAACATGTCCCAGCTATTGCAGTTTTCTGACTTTAATTGTATTTAAAACCTCTTTATCTTTTCCCATTCTTCTCAACACCTCGATATTCGTGACTCTATCCACCCAACTTATTCTTAATATTCTTCTGTAGGCCCATAACTCAAAGGTTCCTATTCTGTCCGAAACATCCTTCTTTAATGTCCAAGCCTCCAACCCATAGAATAATACGGAGAACACGTAGCATCTCAGAAGTCTTATCATTAAAGAAATTGTAATGTCCCTGCTACAGAGCACTTTTTTCAGTTTGTTGAAAGCATTCCTTGCCTCTCCTATTCTTGCTTTAATCTCTTCTATATACTCATTAGTTTCATTAATTATTGTACCCAAATATTTATATTTTTCAACCTTTTTAATTTGTTCTCCATGTATTGTTATGCTTTCTTGGCGCTGTTGAACTTTTGTGATTACCATAAATTGTGTCTTTTTTGTGTTTAGGGACAGTCCGTTTTCTTGGCTGACTTCTACCACTCTGTCAACAATTTGTTTTAAATCCTCAAGACATTCGGCTAATAAAATAGTGTCGTCGGCAAACCGTATATTATTGATTGGTCGGCCATTTACTTTTATTCCCGTGGTTAGGTCTTCTAGTGCTACCTGGATTATTTCCTCTGAATACAAATTGAACAAAGTAGGAGACAGGACACAGCCCTGTCTGACGCCCCTCTCAATCTGTATTTCATTTGAAAAGGCGTTGTTCTCTTTTACCACAGCGATCTGATTATAATAGATAGCACTAATGATCCTGATGTCCCTCATATCTAAGTTTTTCTTTTCAAGTAATTCGATAAGGCGGTTATGTCTGACTTTATCGAAGGCTTTGTTGTAATCCAAGAAACACATATATACTGGCTGATTAACATCCATGCACCTTTGCACAAGTACATTTACAACGAACAGTCCCTCGTTCCCATTGCATTTCTAAATCCAAATTGCGTGTCGCTTATGTCCTGCTCAAGTTTGTTATGTATTCTCCGGTGTATAATTTTTAAAAATATTTTGGGTGTATGACTCATTAAACTTATTATCCGGTGGTCTTGGCATTCTTTTGCGTTTGGTTTTTTTGGCAGTGTTATGATCGTTGACAGCAGCCAATCTCTGGGAATGATTCCTGTACTGTATATTGTATTAAATAAGTCGACCAATATTCCAATTTGCTGTTCTTCTATTAACCGTATTATGTCTACAGGTATTTGGTCAGGACCTGTTGCCTTGTTGTTCTTTGTTCGCTTTATCGCCTCTAATACCTCATCTTCTGTTATGTCTGGGCCGTTGTCGAACTTTTCCTGCTCTAGTACTATTTCTACTATTATTTCTTTAATTTTCTTATGAAGGTTTAAGTTATCATGTTTCTCTACCAACTGTTCAATCTCTGCGCATCTGTCACTATACCATCTTTTCTTTGCCTCTCTGATCTTTCTCCTTATTTCTGTGTATAATATTATACATGTTTTTGTCTTTGGTTTTATAAGATCGCCTTGCTTCCATGAGATCTAGAATCTCCTCGGTCATCCATTCATTTTTATTCTTAATTAGTTTAGGTGTTAGTGTTGTCTCACATCTGCGGAGAAGAGCATCTTTTAACATGTGCCATTTCTTGTTCGCATCTTCAATAGGAATAATTTCTATTTTGGTGAGCTATTCTTTAATTTTTAGTGTGACTTGCTCTTTTGTTGGTGGATCTCTTAAACGAGATACTTGTATCGTCTCTACTTTAGTTTTAACCACAGGCTTCTTTAGATTAATTCTAAACCTTCCTACAACTGGGTTGTGATCATATCTCACATCAGCTCCAGGGTATGATTTTACTGATTTTATGGAATTTCGGTATCGTTTGCAGATGAGAAGGTAGTCAATTTGTTGTCAATGTTGGTTGTCTGCTGGTGATTTCCATGTATAGAGTCTCCTGGTCGGCAGATCATGATAAGTATTCGTGACAATAAAATCGGTCTCTTGGCAGAATTGAGCCAATCTTTCTCCTCTCTCGTTACGAATGATCGTTATAAACGTATAAATTAACATTACATTACATAGTTTCCCATCTTTAGACGTACCAGAGGACTATGACAACTGTCACTGTTACAGTAGAAATTTATTAATACTCCTGTCACAGACGTCTAAAGGTGGAAAACTAGGTAATGTAATGTTAATTTATACGTTTATAAAGATCATTTCCACCTCCACTAGTTTAATCTCTTATTGTATAAATAATAATTTACTACAAATACTCACGTTGAGACTAATTTCATTTGCATGCCATGCAAGTAAAAATATTTGCATAATCATTACACATAGATACGTCAGCCGAAAAACTATAACTGCATCGCGTTCAAACTAAAATTAGAAGATTTTTTTTGTTTCTGCAAATAGTACGTCAAATATCTATCTTACTGTTAATAACTCATAAAATATGGCTGTAATCTGAAATGAGTTAATTGTAAATTCCATGAGCATAAGATACTTCATATTATCATCTAATTCTTCTACATATCTAAAACAGAAAAAGCTAAACAATCATCAGTTAAAGAACAATTTTTCAGACTAAAACTAATAACACTAGGAGTTCTCATTACTATTTCAAGCACTAAAGCTGAATACCTGAGAATATTTGAGGCTTCAATAAAGGAAGCTATTTACTTGAGAAATTAGTTTTATGAATTACATATTAACAATCGACTTAAATTGTATAACCCTATTTAATGACAATCGGAGTACGTATGATACACAGAAGCTCTCTGTTAATCCTTCATTTTGTAAGCGATCAAATAGGCGATGCAATGAATCAGTAAAAAGAAACCTACCAACTTTTTGGAACTAAGTTTGGAAATTCGGTAGAAGTGCTCAAAAATAATAAAATAATTTAGAACTAATAGTTGTAGGAAACGAGTTCAATATTACTACTCCGGGGTTTTTGGGGCCGCTCAACAAGAATATCATGTTGGTGATGGTGTCCAAGGCACCTGGTACCCAGGACGAACTAATTTTGTATCGAACTTTAATAAAACTCAAGAAGACGAGTTCTTTCTTGGGCACCAGGTGCCTCAAAGACCATTATGGATATGATAGTGGTATTCAGCGACCCAAAAAACACCCGAGTAACGACTTTTTTTACTGTATTTTTGACTGCACTGTTTTTGTATCGAAATTTCACAAAACTTGGGGAAGCATGAGGAAAAATTGAGGGGCAACTGAGCAAAAGGTATTAAATTCAAAATATATGATTTTGAGTTCTCGACAAAAAACTAATCGAATTAAACCTATAAGTTTTCAATTTTTAAAGCTTTAATTTGTTGGATTTATTGCAGTTTGCTTAAACATTATGTAGATTTATAGCATTTTTCTCCATATGAATGGATTTATTTCGGTTTTATGAAACGTTGGTTGGATTTATGTCTTTTTGCCAAATATGTAAATACCGAAATGTCGAAAATAAAACACCAGTTTACGAAAATACTATTAATTTATAAAATAAAGCTTCTCAAATATACAGGGTGTCCCGAAAAGATTGGTCATAAATTATACCACACATTTTAAGCTCAAAAATAGTTCGATTGAACCTAACTTACCTTAGTACAAATGTGCTCGCAAAAAAAGTTACAGCCCTTTGAAGTTACAAAATGAAAATCGATTTTTTTCAATATATCGAAAACTATTAGAGATTTTTTATTGAAAATGGACATGTATCATTCTTATGGCAGGAACATCTTAAAACAAAATTATAGTGAAATTTGTCCACCCCATAAAAAAATTATGGGGATTTTGTTCCCTTAAACCCCCCCAAACTTTTGTGTACGTTCCAATTAATTCTTTATTGTGGTACCATTAGTTAAACACAACGTTTTTAAAACTTTTTTGCTTCTTAGTATTTTTTCGCTAATGCAGGTTTTATCGCGATGTGGCTTTTTTTTCAATATATTTACGTAAAATTTTTATGGGGGTTTTGTTCCTTTAAACCCCCCAAATGTTTGTGTACGTTCCAATTAAACTATTATTGTGGCACCATTAGTTAAACACATTGTTTTTAAAACTTTTGCCTCTTAGTCTTTTTTTCATACGTCATCTTTTATCGAGATGTAGCTTCTTTTTCAAAATATATCTAAAAATGTAAATTATAAATAAATTTTCAGATTATTAACAGGTCTCTATAATCGTACTTAACCATATACAAATATGTGGTGGATTTCGACAAATATTCAAAATATCTCAATAAACACTGACTTATTGAAAAAGTACTAAGAGGCAAAAAAGTTTAAGAAACATTGTCTTTAACTAATGGTGCCACAATAATAATTTAATTGGAACGTACACAAAAGTTTGGGGGGGTTTAAGGGAACGAAACCCCCATAAAACTTTTATGGGGTGCACAAATTTCACTTTAATTTTTTTTTAAGATTCTGCTACCATAAAAAATGCTACATGTCTATTTTCAATAAAAAATCTCTGGAAGTTTTCGATATATGAAAAAAAATCCATTTTCATTTTATAACTTCAAAGGGCTGTAACTTTTTTTGTGTGCACTATTGTATATAGGTAAGTGATGTTCAATCAACCTATTTTTGACCCCAGAATCTGCGGTATAATTTATGACCAATCTTTTCGGGACACCCTGTATATCATTTTCTAGACAATCGCATTCCTTTTCAATTTCATCACCTTCATTATCAATATCATCTTCTTGGTTTTCTAGAATGTCCTTATACCATTAAGGTCTTCTTCTTATTCCCAATAAATATTTTTTCAAGGATTTATTGCAGTTTGGTTAAACACGATGGATTTACGTCAGTTTGCTTGGTCTCAAAATGGGATTTAATGCATTTTTGTTTAGTTTTGAATAATAATTCATATAGCGATATACACACACCGGCAAAATTAGCCGAACACCTTAAAAATGGGACATGTTTGATGTCTCGAATTTCCTAAACCAGTGGTCCAATTTGAGTGATTCTTTTAGTATGTTATAGCCTTATTATTTAGGAATATCGTTGTAATAATATTGTAGCTAGACAGGTAAATATCATTTTATACCGGGTGTACGAATCATACTCTGTTTTTTTCTTAAAGTTTGGAACACCCTGTGGAATATTCTAGCATATGTAAAATATTAAAATTAAAACTCGATTGTAGAATTAGGCGTTCTTAACATTTTGCTTTTCGATTCATTTACTTATGTGGGATAATGAAAAAGTTATGTGCGTTAACAACTATCCATGTTTTTCATCAATAAATCCTCATAGTAGGGGAGGAAAGTATGCTAAATTTGCAGTTACTCGAGCGTTATGGGTACCTATTGGATTGTGGAGAGTATGTGCTAAAACCAGAAAAACATTAGGTTAAGTTTTTCAATCGCTTTTTTTCCGATTAAAGCGCTATCTATCCATAATTGGAAAAAATGTTGCGAATAAAAGTTGCTTATTTTTACGTCAAGAATCCAAATTTGCAATAAAAATTGGGGGGGTGTTTGGTGCCATTCGATAGATTTTTGAAAAATATTGAATACATGTATTTTGCAGTTTTACGATCTGATGTTCATTTCGCGAAATATCGCAGGGTTCGTATTTAAAATTTTTAATATACCCTCCACCCCTCTCTGTGGGGTGTCGTGTTTAGTATTGTTCGATATATTTTTGAAAAATATTGAACAAGTATTTTTTAGTTTTTCGATCTGACGTTAATTTCGCGAAATATTCGCTTTTTTTGTGAAACTTTGTGACTCGCCCATTTTCTTACGCCCCGCTCAAATCGTCAGATTTTTGAAATAAACACTATTTTGCATGTACATACTTGACTACCTTATCTTAATCTGACGATTTCGAGTTTTTCTAAGAATAGATTATTTTTTTTTTTCGGTCCCTCCTTAATGAATTCCATCTGCAAAATACACGTACTTATTCAATATTTTTCAAAAATCTATCGAATGGCACCAAACACGACCCCCCACGGACGTGCGGTGGGAGGTTACTTTAAAATCTTAAATAGGAGCCCCCAATTTTTATTGCAGATTTGGATTCTTGACGTAAAAATAAGCAACTTTTATTCGCAACATTTTTTCCAATTATGGATAGATGGTGCTATAATCGGAAAAAACGATTGGTGGAAATGGAAAATTAAATTAAAAAATGAAGAGTCCCACACTTTATGGAAAACTTAACTTAACTTTTTTTGGTTTTAGCAGCCACTCTTCACAATCCAATAGGTCCCCATAACGCTCGAGTAACTGCAAAAGCGTACTTTTCTCTCCTACTGAGGATTTATTGATGAAAAACATGGCTAGTTGTTAAAGCACAAGACTTTTTTATTTTCCAACATAAGCAAATGAATCAAAAAAGAAAATGTTAAGAAAGCCTGAAGCTATAATTGAGTTTTAATTTCAATATTTTATATATGCTAGAATATTCCACAGGGTGTTCCGAACTTTAAGAAAAAAACACAGTATGATTGGTACACCCGGTATAAAATGACATTTACCTGTCTAGCAACAATATTACACCGATATTCTTAAATAATAAGGCTGATCTACTAAAAGAATCACTCAAATCGGACAACAGATTTAGGAAATTTGAGACATCAAACATGTCCCATTTTTAAGGTGTTCGGCTAATTTTGCCGGTATGTGTGTGTGTATTGGATTTAAAGCAAATTGCCTGAAATGAATAGTTCACAATGTAGATTGAACTAAACCAAGTACGGTATGCGGCAAAATAAACAGTACTGAAATTCGTATGTCTCAAATTTGTATGTGTCAGGTGCCGAAACGTACTAAGTAGTTCCCGAAGGTCGTTATAACCTATGTGAATGATAATTTTAGATGCTTTAGAATGCTACTCAGTTTTGCAGAAAAAAATTTTATGGTGGAGTACTATTTTCGGTCATACGGAAAATATCACAAAAACGGTCCAAGCTTAAAATCGACAATGGTTTCAGCAGGACGGGACAACCTGTTACACTGCCAGGGAGTCGAATACTGCGCGATCATGTTGGGAGTTTTCACTTACCAGAACTAACGCCACCAGATGCGTACACATGGGGAATGCTGAAGGGGCCAGACATATCCAAAGTCTGCCATTTCGGAATTGTGGACTAGAATTTTGCGGACTAAAAATTTTTTCATCCAGAGGCAGTGACGGATCAAGAAATTTGCCTTGAGAGGGAAAATTTGCCTTAGGGGGAACTTCCAATGAAAAACCAACCAAAAGACGTAAAAAAGATAAACTCAGATTACATAAAAGACACAAATAATAACTTATAGGCATTAATTTTCCTAACTAGCGTGTTTATTGGGTTGAATTTGTCTTTCTGTGGTTTCGGTTTCATGTCAGCTAATATATTTTTATGTTTGAACAAATTTTTTTCTTTAATTTTTGGATCTTGTTAGGGGGGAAATTTCCTCATTTTCCCTCCCCGTAGATCCGCCACTGGCCAGAGGGCATCTTTAACATCTGTTTTATTGGGAACGTGCATCGTTGTGAATAATGTTTGCACGGCTATATCATATTAGATATATTATAAATAGTCGTAAACATTTTAATATTCATTTCAGTACTGTTTATTTTTCCTCATACTGTACCTTGTACTATTTACTTCAAAAATGTCAAAAACTGGATTTATTGCTTTTTGCTCAGTTGCTCCTCAATTATACCATCTAGGGAACAGAAAGTCCCTAATATGAAGAAGGATTTAATAAAATTCACTGATAGATCAAACATTAATTGCCCATGATACTGGATCAAGAGTCTTTGGGCAAACATGCAACTATAAAAATCTTAGAGCCTAGAGAAATATACACCTGTATTCCAGGGTGAAGTTTTTGCTTTGGTGACCTGCATTGATGAAATCATAAATGGCGACCATTAAGCTAAGACAATTAACATTTACACAAATAGTCAAGCGGCTATTCTCGCAGTAAAGAACTCAATCACGAAATCAAAACTGGTGAAGTACTGCAAAGATCTCCTCAATAACCTGGCAAAAGATAATAAAGTGCCTTTAATATGGATTCCAGGTCATGAACGTGTGCTTGGAAATGAAAGACTATATATGTTGGCTTTAGAGGCCCAGAACCTTTCTGTGGTATCACTAAAAATGCTACGAAAAGGAAAAACGATAATCAGAGATGGCTGATAAGGAATCATCAAAAGAAATGGAGAGCCACGCAAGGACAAATATAGACTAAAATAATAATCAATTAGACTTAGGCAAACATGCAAATTGCATATTTTGCATATAATGCATAAAAAATGCAAAAATGTCAAATTTTGCATATTTTTATAAAAGTGAGCATAAAGTGCATATAATTTTAAAATTTGGTGTTAACTGTATATTTTTATATTCAAAGTTATAGATAGCTTGAAAATGCAAATATTTAATTTTGTTTTATAATCATTTGGTATTCAAATTCTTGGTATTAGTATGGTATAACTAGATCCAAACCCAGATATCCAACGTGAAAGTTATCCTCCAACACCAAATTGTTCTATATGGTCCACATAATGTTCAGAAAAAGGTCATACCATTTTGAGCGTCGGATTTGGGGGGGGGGGAGAGGGGGGAGAAATCGGTAAATTCGTAGTTTTTTAAGTTTTTCGTCAATATTTCTAAAACTATGCGGTTTAGCCTGAACAACCTTCTATACAAAAATGTTCTACATTAAATTTGAAACAAAAAAGGCCCTATGCATAATCCTTCTAAAATGAACGGTTTCAAAGTGACGGAGGTAGTATAGTATAATTGGTCCAAAAAAGGCCTAACCCAGACATTGAAAGTAAAAGTTTTCCTCCAACACCAAATTGTTCTATATGGTCCAGATATTGTTCAATAAAAAGTTACATCATTTTAAGCGTCCGGTTTGGGGGGAGATGGGGGAAAATCGGTAAATTAGTAGTTTTTGTAGGTTTTTCGTCAATATTTCTAAAAATATGCTTTAGCGTAAACAATATTCTATACAAAAATGTTCTACATCAAATTTAAAACAAAAAAGTTCTTATACATAATTGTTATAAAATCAACGATTCCAGAGTTACGGAGGGTGAAAAGTGGAGGTTTTCGATACTTTTTATATTTTTTGGGCAATTTATAATATTTTTACTGATTGAAAGAACAGGATTTGCTATTTCAGTGGCCGATGGTATGTTAGTGATAAGCCCTTGAAGAAACGTCAACCTCACCACCCAAAATCATCATCAATTGCCCAAATAATATAAAAAGTATCGAAAACCTCCACATTTCACCCTCCATAACTCTGGAACCGTTGATTTTATAACAATTATGGATAGAACCATTTTTGTTTTAAATTTTATGTAGAACGTTTTTTATGGAACATTGTTTACAATTAAACATAGTTTTAGAAATATTGACGAAAAACGTAAAGAAACTACTAATTTACAGACTTCTCCCCCATCTTCCCCCCAAACCGGATGCTCAAAATGGTGTAACTTTTTACTGAACAATATGTGGACCATATAGAACAATTTGGTGTTGGAGAAAAACTTTTATTTTGGATGTCTGGGTTAGGCCTTTTTTTTGACCAATTATATTATACTACCTCCGTAACTTTGAATAAATTATTGCTTATTTTACCTGATGCCGCACCATATATGGTGAAAGCAGGACAAAATTTAAAATATTTTATCCAAACTTGTTGTGACAATACATGTGACAATACATGTCACTTGTTTAGGGCATGGAATAAACAGAGTTGCGGAGGAAGTGAGAAAAAAATTTCCACTAGTTAACAGTTTAATAGGGAGCGTCAAAAAGAAATCATCTGAATGAAATCATCTGTAAGAATACAATGTTACAGAGATATGCTTCCTGCTGTTCCACTGCCACCACAACCCATTTTAACACGTTGGGGAACATGGTTGGAAGCAGCTAATTTCTATGCTGATCATTTTGTTGATTAAAAAAAATTAACCTTTTAACGGATGATAGTTGCCAATCTTTATTGGAAGCTAAGCAAGCCTTCCAAAATAACATCCACCAACAGCAACTGTCATTAATAAAATCAAATTATAGTTTTGTTCAGAAAAATATAACTCAATAGAATCCTCCAAATTATCATTGTCAGAGAGTACAGTTTTAATAAAAGAATTTGACTCATTATGTCAAAACGTTAAAGGTACTATTGCAAAGGAAATTTTTCAAACATTTGAAGTAACCATGGAAAAAAATAGTGGTTTCCAGGTTCTTTCTGAAGTGGTTCAAGTACTAGCTGGGACATTTTCCTAACCACTTAATTTAGAACCATCTATTATAGTCAATTTGAAAAATGCCCCAGTTACATCAGTTGATGTCGAAAGAAGTTTTTCTATTTATTAGAAAATTTTGAACACCATTTGAATCTATTGTTACCACAATTCAAAATAATATTTATATGTTAAAATAATTGTATACGTTATGTATTTATAATATTTATTGTAAGTATTTTTGTAAATAAAAAATGCATGCATATTTTCTAGATAAATATGCATATTTTTCATAAAATATTGCATATTCTTGGATAAAATACTGCATATTTATGCGCATATTTCATACTTTTTTATTTGCATATTTGCCTAAGTCTAATAATCAAGAATACTATTGTGCGTCCCACCGGGCCCTGATTCTAAATCAAATTTCGACCAAAAACAAGTCGCTTTCAATATGGCGACTGTCGAAATTATTTGACACGGAGATGAATGAATGGCCAAAAGCGAGGTTAGGTTTAGTTTAGATGTGTTTTGTTTATTTCTTGCAAGGAAAACTAAATCAACAGGTATAATATAGCTGGGTTTAATTGAAATTTGCTTGTTTTGAGGAATTAGATAGAATAGTATTAAATTAGAAATATAATAATTGAGAATGTCCACAACATGAATCATCAACTCAATGGGTGCGTTCGGACGACCATAGCGGCTGGCATTCAGCAGAAATCGGCTGAGTGGTTGTATCCAGCCGTGATAGGGAAAGCTTAGTAAATCTCTCAGCGGCTGGCTTCCAGCGGTGACGTCTGACAGCTACTGCTGGCTCAGCTGTCCAGCCGCTGTGGTCGTCCGAACGCACCCAATGAAAGATGTGAGGTAATAATCTGGGAAAATTAGTAAAAAACAAGGAAAATTAATTACCAGCTATTTTATTGCTGGACATGCTGAAATCAAATCTTAAGATTTCCTATATTAGTAATATAGCTGTGCAAAGTCCACAGAAAGTGTGCTATTTTGTTTATAAACAAATTAGCACTCCGAAATCTTTTTTTTTTATTATTGCCCTATAACTCCGAAAATTTTAACTTTAAACCAAAACACTCACATAAAAATTGACAGTAATTTAATTCTGCACATTGATAATTTATTCCAATTTCCTTCGACGGAAATTTTCTTCGGAAAATTCGGGTTTTCCAAACAAAATCTTTAATTTTCAACTAAAATTTAAGGGAAGTAATTATTTATCAATAATTAAATAATTTGGTGACAGTGACATAAATCTTTTTTGTTATGAGTGTCTTGAAGATATGAAAATTTGTATGTACAAAGAGGACCGGAATTAAAAGGTATCTAATGGTTCAAAGATTAAAATCCTGTTGTTTATAACTCTGTCGCAAATGCCGGTCAAATTTGACCGGTTATACCTGGAATCACTCCTCGCAATTCAATTTGTTTTTCTTCGAAAAGGACACAGAAGCCGTGCTCTTTTCAACAGCGTTAACTTAATTTAATTTAATCTAATATTTTCTGAGGGGTTCTATTTGTTTATAAGCCAAAAAATTGTTTCTTTATAACATTCCTGAGACCGCTCAAATGGTCCAATTTCAATCCTGTAAGGTACGTTGAATAGGTATCCGCTGTGAGCTCGTACGTAGAGGGGATATTTACAAATTCTCGAGCGCCAGTAGTGGCAAGTCTGTAAACGTTTACCGGAAATTTGACATACATGTCAAAGTGGTTAATGTAAAATTAAAATTAAAAACATTAATTATAAAAAATATTAGTTGGTCAAAGCTGTGGTATATATTTTTACCTTAAATATACTTACGTTTTAAATACTGAATTTAAGTTTTTTTAATGTTCCGTAATATGTAATTATAATTTAATCTAAAAATCTTAGCGCCATCTACACGATAATTGTGAAAGTATCCGAAGTAAGAAATTCATATTTTATCAATAGAACGTCAAAATGATTAGCAGAATCTTAAAAAAATCGATTACAATTTAATTAATTTTTTGCGTTGTAAATGTTAAGCGATAACAATTAAATAATAAATTTAAAAATTACCGGTGAAAGATAATTCCAGTAATCCGCTAGGAGCGCCACCAGCGAAGCTCAGAGCGTATAGTGATTTTTTATATGAAAATCATAGTTATTCTGGTGTATCATAATCTTTCTGGTTATTATTTCGACCGAAATTTTTTAATTAACATTTTAATTATTGCTAAACTATTGGTTAGATTGTCGCCGGTCTCCTGATATACAGAGAGGGGCTAAATTATGGAATACATTCATTTTCTCTAAAATGGACGATTTTAGAGAAAAATCCCGAAACAGGTCGATTTTTATTTTTAAATTAAATTTCTTGGCATATATTTCAAACTAGTGACGTCATCCATCCGAGCGTGATGACGTAATTATTTTTTTAAATAGGAATATGGGTTCGTGTTGTAGCTCATTTACAAAGGCGTTCAATGCTCTATTCAGTATTATAAACATTAATATCATTATTTATACAGGGAGGCCAAAAAAAATTTTGAATTAAATTAATTGACGCAAGAAGAAGAATGCATGTAATTTATTTAACTCAAAATACATTCTATTGCTGTCAGAAAATAGAAAAAAATGTTTATTTTGCAAATAAACATTGCTTTTAGCTTAAATTAAAAGTTCAAACTGCCAATAGGTAGGAGGGAGGCTGTTTGTGATTTAATTTAAGCGAAAAGAAATGTTTATTTGTGAAATAAACCTTTTTTTCTATTTTCTGACAGCAGTACAATGTATTTTGAGTTAAATAAATTACATACATTCTTCTTTTTGCGCCAATTAATTTAATTCAAAATTTTTTTTGGCAACCCTGTATAAATAGCTAATGATATTAATGTTTATATTACTGAATAGAGAATTAAACGCCCTTTCAAATGACCTACCACACGACCCCTATTCCTATTAACAAAATTATCGATTACGTCATCACGCTCAGATGGATGACGTCACTAGTATGAAATATATGCCAAGAAATTGTAATTTAAAAATAAAAATCGACCTCTTTCGGGATTTTGCTCCAAAATCGTCCGTTTTAAAGAAATGAATTTATTCCATAATTTAGCCCCTCTGTATAATCTACTATAATAAATCTTTCATGTCTTCAATTATTTAATTATTGATAAATAATTAGGTACTTCCCTAAAATTTTAATTGAAAATGGCAGATTTTTTGGGAAAACTCGGATTTTCTGAGTAAAATTTTTGTTGAAGGAAATCGGAAAAAAAATAACTTTGTGCAGAACTAAATTACGGTGAATTTTTATTTGAGTGTTTTTGGCTCAAAGGAAAAATTATAGGAGTTACAGACCACTAATTGAAAAAAAAAAAAGATTTAGGAGTGCTAATTTGTTTATAAATAAAATAACACACTTTCTGCGGACTTGTCATACCCCATATTATAATATATGCAATCTTAAGATTCGATTTTAGCAATAAAATAGCTGGTAAATAATTTTTCCCAAAAATGGTATTTTTTCGATAATTTTCCCAGACTATCAACAAAATCCAAGAAACCGAAGCGCCAACCCAAATTCTGAGCAGTCTCAACATGATAAGGTTAATATCCCCAAGAATCGCTATTGGCTCCGTGCGTCTCCCCTCTACTTACAGTCACGTGACACGCTGTCAGATTTTGTAAGGACGTTTTAACATTGAGTCTTATGGGATTATTTTGTTAAACTTGAATATTTTATTTTGTAGTGATAATAACCGAAAAAAATTGTTAGAATTCATTAGTTATTAATTTATACTGTAATTTATAGTGCAACAAAAATATTTTCTTTTGCGTTAATAAAGATTTATTGACATAAACTGCGATAGTGAGGTTATGTATACAAAATCGAACTGATAATTAATATTGGAAAGTGAAGAATTTATATCAGATTAAGTGCGTTTTTATTTTCTGTTTATATTAATACATAATATCACTAGCGTGACACGGCATTTTTTTTAAATGTCTCATTTAAACATACACAAAGCGTCCTTATAAAATTTCAAAAATCCGCCACCATGAGCAGGTCGGTCGATTTTGCTTTGACACTTTGTTAACGCTCGGGGCGAATACTCTCCGGCTGTCATGGCGGTGTCGAAATGAAATTGCGACTGTCGAAATGAATTAGAATCAGGCCGTCTCACCTTGACTTTACAGTACAGATTCTTATGACCAACAGTGATGCCAAATTTTATCAGAAACAGGTTTTAAGCAAACATACTTTTTTCATTAATAACTAAAAGTCCACTTTACATCAACAATAAATTGGACAAGAAATTGACCAAGTTATTCAAGGCCAAATTTGACGTGTAAAAGCACACTTTGACATCTAAGTTTGTTCGTTATAAACTTCACGTGAAGAAATTGACGAAAAAGAAAATTGTTCTATTTTTTCATTTATTTGGCGTGAATTCAGTGTCACCAACCTGTGTCCATTTGGCGGGAAGTGGAAGTAGAGCTGTAGAGCTTTTTGTTTATTATTATTTGTTGAGAGTTGAGGGTGAGTCTTTCATGTTCATGACAACCTAAAAATTTTGATTGGAAAATGCATATAAGATGAGGGGGTGGGAAAATGGAAATTAGTGGCTTTTTTGCAGTTCTGTCTGTTAGTTTTGCTCTGGCTGGGTCTTTTTTGTTTAAACAATTATGTAAGTATTATAAAAATGTTTTCAATTTTCTGTATTCTTTAGGAAACGAATTATTTATGCATATTATTACCTGTAAATAGTAGTACCTATTTCCTATTTCTTTTGATTTTTAATTGTAAAGAATAGAAAAATTACCATTCATTTTAATTTTTTAGAATCAGCGGAAAGTGGTCTACAAAAAAACCAGGAAGGAAACGTATTATAGCCTTGTTGTGGCTATGAAAGGCAAAAGAAAGATACCTATAAAAAGTGTATTGACTAGTTGGAAGAAACTCCACATTGTCGATGCATAATAAGATATTACTTTATAAACAAATATCAAGACCTAGGAATGGAACCTGGATAATATAGTCATCAAGAAGATAGCAGGAGGTCATGAGCAACAACAACTTCATAAGTATGAGAATATTGAGGAAATCCAGCTCCTCGATATCTACTACTGGACAAACTAGAAGATTGAAGAGGACAAAGCCTTTTGAACTAGTTTGAGTGATAGGTGATAGTGAAAAAGCAGAGCGTAGTGCTTGTGTGCCTGTGTATGTTAGAATAGTGCACGATCTTGTTAGATTAGATAAGAGATGCTATAGGGTAAGCTCTTCATTTTAAGGAACAGTAGTAATTTAGGTTAAATTAAAATTGCTCATTGGTCAGTTATGACCAGATTGTAATTCTCTGATGTTTGGCAAAAAGGGCTGAAGTCAGAATTGCACATCAATAATGTTTTGATGATTTCTGGACCATAAAAAAAGTGTTGCATACTTAAACTGTATGTACCAATAAAAAGAGCCGATTTTTCTGGTCCAGAAATCATCAAAACATTATCGATGTGCAATTCTGACTTAAGCCCTTTTTCCCAAACATCAGAGAATTGCAATGTACAATTCAATACAAATGAATCATCATCGTAGTGATGATTATGGAAAAAAATATATATATATAGAAATATATATATTTTGTGCAATAAAAATGTTTATATTTATCAAGGATGTATTATTTGGTATGGCCACATATACTTCTGGTATATCGTCAGTGATGTGACAATACCTCCTATCTGCTTTTTCATGAATTTTGTAGGAGACGAAAAACCATTTTTAGGGTCATCTGTTTTCACATGTAAATTTTGACATGTTTTGTAGTAAATAGATAATTGAATTTACTACAAAACATGTCAAAAAATATCATATGAAAACAGGAGGTGACTGTAAAAAAAGTTTTTAGTCTCTCTTACAAAATGGTTAACAGTTAATAGAGAGACAGATAATCGAGGTTCCACTGTATAGTGAAATTTGGACACCCGACACCCCATACAAATTTTATGGGGGTTTTGTTCGTTTAAACCCCCCCCCCCCCAAACTTTTGTGTAAGTTACAATTGAATTATTATTGTGGTACTATTAAACACAATGTTTTTAAAACTTTTTTGCCTCTTAGTACTTTTTTGAAGTCAGTTTTTATCGTGATATTTTGAATATTTGTCAAATCCACCACATATTTGTATATGGTTAAGTACGATTGTAGAGACTAATAATATGAAAATTTATTTATGATTTACATTTTTAGGTATATTTTGAACCATTTTAAAAAGAAGCCATATCTTGATAAAAAGAGCTTTATCGAAAAAATAGAAAGAGGTAAAAAAGTTTTAAAAACACAGTGTTTAACTAATGGTACCGCAGAAATAATTTAATTGGAACGTACCCAAAAGTTTGGGGGGGTTAAAGGGAACAAAACCCCCATAAAATTTTTATGGGGTGCACAAATTTCACTATAATTTTTCTTTAAGATGTTACTGCAATAATATTGCTTCATGTCCATTTTCAATAAAAAATCTTTAATAGTTTTCGATATATTCGAAAAAATCGAATTTTCATTTTGTATCTTCAAAGGGCTGTAACTTTTTTTGTGTGCATATTTGTACTAAGGTAAGTTAGGTTCATTCAAATTATTTTTGGTCCCAGAATATGTGATTTAATTTACGACCAATCTTTTCGGGACACCCTGTATAATAAATGGGATAGCTGGCTTAAAAATTCATAATCTACGTTCTGTAGAAAATATACAGTTTTTGGTTTCTTTTTAACTAGATCTTAATATCTAACCAAGCATTTTAAGACCTTTTTATTATTTTTTCGATGATATATTCATGTTTTTAGTTTGTTCAAAATATTCTAGATGATTGTACACTATAATAGATAGCCAACTAAATAAACACAAAAATTTTATTTTTGTTACAGCCTGTATATAAGTTTACCTATATATACAGTGCATTACGCACCACCTTAAAAATTGGGCATTTTTGATGTCTCGAATTTCCTAAACCTGTTGTCCCATCTAAGTGATTTTTTTATAATAATATAGCCTGAGGCTATAGGTTACTGCCTTATGCTTGTCATGCACGGGGAGCTATACTGTAATATATATTATATCACGTCGCTCTCTATAGTAATGAGTGAGCCTGCACATACGGAACCATTAGTTCCCTGTCTGCAGGCTCACTCATTACTATAGAGAGCGATATGATATAATATACATATATTACAGTATAGCTACCAGTGCATGACAAGCTTAAGGATGTAACCTATAGCCTAGGCTATATTATAAAAAAATCACTCAGATGAGACAACAGGTTTAGAAAATTCGAGACATCAAAAATGCCCTATTTTTAAGGTGGTGCGTTAATTTCTTGGAGAAGTGTATTGTAATTTAATGTAAATAATGTAATATCCAATAATTGTAATTTAATATAAGATGTAATATAAGTTCCTTAAAAATATATTTTTTATTTCCCACCATACATTCTCCACAGGTCTAAATATCGATGCTAGACGTCCACCGGAGGTCCTCTCAGGACGTTAGATGGACGTTCGGCAGCAAGACATTGGACCAAACTGGGACATCCTATGAAGGTCCAATTGACATTCACTGAACGTCCCCTCGGACGTTAGGTGGACGTCCATTGGACGTTTGGCAACGTGGCATTTGGACCAAAATAGGACGTCCTGTTAAGGTCCAATTTACGTCCCCTAGGACGTCCGATTAAGGTCCAATGTACGTCCCTTCGGACCTTAAGTGGACGTCCAACAGACATTCGGTAGCGCGACATTTGGACCAAAATAGGGCGTTCCTTGGACGAAAACGGACCTCCCTAAAGTCTGTGAAGGACATCCTTGTGCTATTAGGGATGTAGGTATATAGTATCTTTATTCTATTATATTCTACTCTATTTCAAACCTATTCTATATAAGTATCTACACATTACACCTATTATCATCATCATCATTCTCTTTGCCTTATCCCTATGCAGTGTCGGCTTCCCTAATTGCATTTCTCCACACAATTCTATCTTGAGTCATATCAATGTTAATCCCCTTTACCAACATGTCCTGCCTTATCGTCTTCTTTGGTCTTCCTCTCCTACTCCTTCCAGGAATCTGCACTTCAGCTATTCTTCGTATTGGGTGATTAACGTCTCGATGTTGAACATGACCAAACCATCTTAACCTATGCTCTCTCATTTTGGCATCAATTGGTGCCACACCTAGACTTCCCCTAATATACTCATATCTAATTTTATCCTTCTTTGTCACTCCACTCATCCATCTAAGCATTCTCATTTCCACCACATGCATTCGTTGTTCCGCTTTCTTTTTCACTGCCCAACATTCAGTTCCGCGCATCATAGCCGGTCTTGTGGCTGTTTTATAGAATTTTCCCTTCAGCTTCATTGGAATTTTTCTGTCACAACACACCACTCGCTTCTTTCCACTTCATCCATCCAGCCCTAATTCTACTGCATGCATCTCCATCTATTTCTCCATTACTCTGTAATACCGATCCTAGGTACTTAAAACTATTGCTTTTCACAATCATTTCACCTATTATATTATATTTTACTTTATTCTATACTATATATCTATTCTAATCTATCTATATATTTCATTTAATCTGTTACATTCTACTCTATTCTGTTTTAAATCAAATACTTTATTAGTAAGTATCTACATATATATTACATCTATTCTATTATATTCTACTCTATTCTATTTCAGTTTATTTTATACTATATATCTATTCTAATCTATCTCTCTATTTTATTTATTTTATTAATCTGTTCTATTCTATTCTGTTTCAAATCAAACACTTTACTCAAACAAAGAAACAAACGACATTCAAAAGCTTCTAATAAAAAAATCATTGCATTGGTACTACTGAAAATATTGACATTTTTACAACATTTATTCCAAGTTCCTTCAATTTTTTTGAGGACAAGAAAATTTTGCTTTCAAGAAATTCACGAATTTATTGGCGTCAAGTTAATAACGAACAAACTTGGATGTCAAATTGTGCTTTGAGAACACGTCAAATTTGGCCTTGAATAACTTGGTCAATTTATTGTTCAATTTATTGTTGATGTAAAGTGCACTTTAGGAATTAATATTATTGACATCTTGTGGCTGTCAGGGGTTCTAAAACATTTTTTTTTCGAAAAATACCTTTATGTGAACAAAATAAAAATAATTTTGTATAAAACATTTATACAGGGTGACCTGAAAAGATTGGTCATAAATTATACCACATATTCTGGGGTCAAAAATAGTTCGATTGAACCTAACTTACCTTAGTACAAATGTGCTCATAAAAAAAGTTACAGCCCTTTGAAATTACAAAATGGAAATCGATTTTTTTGAATATATCGAAAACGATTAGAGATTTTTTATTGCAAATGGACATGTAGCGTTCTTATGGCAGGAACATGTTAAAACAAAATTATAGTGAAGTTTGTCTACCCCATAAAAATTTTATGGGGGTTTTGTTCCCTTAAACCTTCCCAAACTGTTGTGTACGTTCTAATTAATGTGGTACCATTAGTTAAACACAACGTTTTTAAAACTTTTTTGTCTCTTAGTATTTTTTCGATAAGCCAGTTTTTATTGAGATGCGGCTCCTTTTTAAATATATTTACATAAAAAATTTATGGGGGTTTTGTTCCTTTAACCCCCCCAAATGTTTGTGTACGTTCCAATTAAACTATTATTGCGATATCATTAGTTAAACACAGTGTTTTTAAAACTTTTTTACCTCTTAATATTTTTGGATAAAGCACCTTTTATTGAGATATGGCTTATTTTTTAATATGGTTCAAAACATACCTAAAAATGTAAATTATAAAGAAATTCTCATATTATTACCAGGTCTCTTATATTGGTCCAAGAGCTGTGAGACATTTTTGAGTAGGTATTTTAGGCAAGCTGAAAATTTTTCAGGTGACTCTTCCATAATAGCCTAATACAAAAATGCCGGTCTGGCTGGAGGGTAGCGGTTATTTTCCCCAAAAATCCCCCCCAAAGTTAAAAAAGGGTAAAAATTGTTATTACAAAAAATATCATTGACGTGACTTTAAAGTAAATTTAAATATTCAAATATTAGGAAAATAAACAAGCCAGGCGATTTGAGGGCGATTTTAGCTCTGCAAGATACTTGCATGGGCGTCCCAGGATTATTTTCAGGGGATGCATATTAACTTCAGAAGATTTTATCTGAATCTGTACATACTATTAACAAGTATAAAATATACAACTATACATGCATAGCTATGTATATTCCTTCTGGACAGGGAGGTACAATTGTTATTTTGACAGGGTATTTTTTAATATTAAAAATAAATATTCTAAAAAAGGCAGCTTTTTGGTGAAATTTTTCAACTGCCATGTGATCAAACAAATTACGGGTTCATATAAATGAAAAGCGCTATAGGTAAGCAGCAGTGTGAGAAAGAGCGTATACCGATAGCTGTTTGCGTCCTCTGTTCTAGCGAAGTGAGTCCGTTCGCTCGAGAAAAATCACGTGACCTGGTGATACCCATGTTGTTGTGCCTCGAAACGTTAGAGTAATTGTTATATATTATAGTTTTTTAAGTAACTTTTCCTTAATTAAAGGAAAATAATACGTACTATACAATAGATTTTGCAAATATGATAGGAAATGACAAATTTATTATTATAAATATATAGGTAGAAAATTATAAAACTATAAACTAAATAAATTCTGTGTCCGAATCTTGTACTTCTTCTTCAAACTCCTCATCTGAGCTTAAATATTCATTATTTTCTTCTTCGTCAGACTCCCCTCGAGACTCAGATTCTTCTTCTACATGAACTGTAGATAGTTGTAATATGCATTTAGAATTTATTAAAAATTAATTACTGATTAATTAATTGATTTGCTACGTATTCTCTGTCATTTTGTACGGAGTCGAAGCCTGCACAACCACGGGCGCATCTGAAGAAAGACTTGCCATTGTTGAGATGTGGTGTTATCGAATAATGTAAAAAAATAATGTACACAACACGTAACAAACGCGGAAACATTAAGAAAGATGAAAATTAGACAAGAAATACTCAACACTATGAAGGAAAAAAATTAGCTACTTTGGTCATATACTAAGAAATAAAAAACCTGATGTGATTGGTTATATAAGGAAAAGTATTAAGTATTGGTTTTAAAAGAAAGAATACGTAGCAACTCAATTAATTAATCACTAATAATCTTTTAATTAACTCTAAATACATATTATAACTATTTACAGATTAGGTAGAAGACGAATCTGAGTCTTGAGGGGAGTCTAACAAAGAAGAAGAGAATGAATATTTAAGCTCAGATGAGGAGTTTGAAGAAGAAGTACAAGACACAGAATTAATTTAGTCTATAGTTTAATACTTTTCTACCTATATATTTATAATAATACATTTGTTTTTTTTCTATCATATTTGCAAAATCTACAGTGATGAGCGCGCTAATAACCGGCAAAACAGCTCAAAAGATGGAAAACATAATACATCTCGAAACAAAAAGAGATGAAACTCTTTTTGTTTCGCAATGTGTTATGTTTTCAACCTTTTGAGCTATTTTACCGGTTATTAGCTTGCTCATCACTGTATTGTATAGTACGTATTATTTTCCTTTAATTAAGAAAAAGTTACAACAACATGGTTATCGCTAGGTCACGTGATTTTTCTCGAGCGAACGGACTCGCTCAGTTAGAACAGAGGACGCAAACAGCTATCGGTATACGCTCTTTCTCACACTGGTGCTTACCTATAGCGCTTTTCATTTATATGCACCCGTAATTTGTTTGATCACATGGCAGTTGGAAAATTTCACCAAAAAAAACCTGTCTTTTTTAGAATATTTATTTTTAATATTAAAAAATACCCTGTCAAAATAACAATTGCACCTCCCTGCCCGGAAGGAGTGTACATAGCTATGCATGTATAGTTGTATATTTTATACTCGTTAATAGTATGTACAGATTCAGATGAAATCTTGTGAAGTTCAGATGCATCCCCTGAAAATAATCCTGGGACGCCCATGCAAGTATCTTGCAGAGTTAAAATCGCCCTCAAATCGCCTGGTCTGTTTATTTTCTTTATATTTGAATATTTAAATTTACTTTAAAGTCACGTCAATGGTATTTTTTGTAATATCAATTTTTGCCCTTTTTTTAACTTTGGGGGGGATTTTTGGGGAAAATAACCGCTACCCTCCAGCCAGACCGGCATTTTTGTATTAGGCTATCATAGAAAAGTCACCTGAAAAATTTTCAGGTTGCCTAAAATACCTACTCAAAAATGTCTCACAGCTCTTATACTATATAGTCGTACTTAACCATATAAATATGTGGTGGGTTCGACAAATATTCAAAATATCTCGATAAATACTGGCTTATCAAAAAAGTATTAAGAGGCAAAAAAGTTTTAAAAACGTTGTGTTTAACTGATGATACCACAATAATGAATGAATTAGGACGTACACAAAAGTTTGGGGGGGGGGGGGTTTAAGGGAACAAAACCCCCATAAAATTTTTATGGGGTAGACAAACCTCACCATAATTTTGTTTTAAGATGTTCCTGCCATAAGAATGATACATGTCCACTTTTAATAAAAAATCTCTAAGAGTTTTGGATATATGAAAAATAATCAATTTTCATTTGGTAACTTCAAAGGGCTGTAACTTTTTTTGTGTGCACTACTGTATATAGGTAAACGAGGTTAAGTCAACCTATTTTTAACCCTAGAATCTGTGGTATAATTTATGACCAATCTTTTCGGGACACCCTGTATAATAATGTATTTAAGCGCATAAATATGTTAAACCTTAATAAATACGTAACGTAGGTACCTACAGAAATAATTAGAATACATTTAAACTACATATTTTAGCTTCTTTCTATAATCCCGTCTTTCTCACTTTCACTGCCACTGTCGTAGGGTGTAAACACATTAAAATTACATTAATTTCATCTTGGAAATCAGTCATTAAGAATAACAATAAACTGCAATTAGGATCCAAATTTTCCAAATAACCAATGAGTTACTCAATAAAATGTTATATATCAGTAATAATTTTAAGCTTATTTAATATTCTTTGTTATAATTTAATTTAGGTGAACTGACCATCAACAACTATACTTTATTTTTATTCTCAACTGTAGGACCTGGTAGTCCATGTGGTGAGACCGCTCCCGTCTGAAAAACATTTCTGATTTGGTTTCTCTGCGGATTCATATTCAAAAATGTCCCCTTTAAACAAATCTGAAGGGTGCCGGACGAAATTTTTGGGCAGAAATTGTTTAAACAATTGCGCGCCGCACCGACAAAAAAACCCGATGGACACGCATAATTAACAATTAAAAAACTACGGTCTAAATTAAAGTTAGACCCGATAACTCTTCGTAATCTTGAAAATTAATGTTTAAACTTTAATCCAAGTTATTGGCACCCTTAAAAATACTAATTTAAATATGAGTTTTTAAGCCTCGAAAATGCGTATTTTCGCATTTTTTAGATTTTAAATCGCCTATAACTCGAAAACCCTCCCTCCTACAGAAAGGAGAAAATGGAGGAGAATATACAAAAAATTATGGAAATGATGGCAGGAGTAAGTCTAAAAATCGAGGAACAATCAAGAGAACTTAGCGAGATGCGTAGAGAGCAGAAAGAATATAGAGATGAAATAAGAGAGCTACGCCAGGAGAATGTAACATTAAGAGAAGAAAACACGAAACTAAAACAGGCAGTTTATCAAATAGAAGAACGGCTTGAAAGTTTAGAAAATCAAAAAAGGCGGAAAAATATAATTATACAGGGATTGAACATAGATACAAATGGGCCAGATATCCTAAAACATGCAATGAAAAATTTTATGCAGACAGAATTAAAAGTAGATGTACAAATAGAGAAGGCTCTGAAGTTAGGAGAAAAAGTTTGTCTGGTTGAGATTGAAAAGGAAGAAGATAAAAGAAAAATCATGCGAAACAAAACCAAATTGAGAAATCGAGAAGAAGGTCTAGTTTATATCAACGATGACCTATCAAAGAACGACAGAATTGTACAGAAACATGTCAGACAAAAAGCGCAAGAACTAAGAAAGGAAGGGAGAAAAGTGAAAGTAGGGTATAAGAAAATATATGCCGATCATGAAATATGGCGCTGGGATGGAATGACCCAAACGTTGGTGGTAGAGACCAAAGCAAAAAACTAAGCAATAGCAATGAAAGGAAACAAATGACGACGAAAAATGCAAAGAATAGGATTACGAACTATGGAAATAAAACAAATCAAGACAGCAATAAAAAATAAAAGCCGAAAAACGACAAGATACAGTTTGCAACAGGGATAAATAAGAAGGAAACGACGCAGGCAATGGACAAGGCAATAAGTAAAGATAACAAAAAGAAAACTAAAGTCAACTTGGGTACATGGAATGTAAGAGGCACATACGAAACAGGAAAACTCAAAGAATTAATTAGAGAAATTAAAAGATATAATGTAGAAATAACAGCTTTACAAGAGACAAAACAATTGGAAACAGAAATAGTAGAAATAGAAGACGTGGTATTTTTTAAAAGCGGGGGAGAAACCAGAAGGTTAGGAACAGGTTTTATAATACAGCGAAAATGGAAGGAAAGGGTAATGGCATTCCAACCAATATCAGATAGACTATGCACAATAAGATTAAAAGGGGACAAACGAAACATAAGTATAATAAATGCACACGCACCGATTGAAGATGCCACAGAAGAAGAAAAAGATGAATTCTACGAGCAATTGGAAAGAGAATATGATAAATTACCAGGGTTTGACATCAAAATAATAATGAGAGACTGCAACGCCAAAGTAGGAAGAGAGAATATATACGAACACATAATAGGGAAATATAGTAAGCATGAGGTGTCGAACGATAATGGCCAAAGAATAATAGGCTTTGCAACAGAAAGGCAAATGGTGATACGAAGCACACAATTACGCCGAAAAGATATATATAAAGGAACGTGGATTTCCCCTGATAAGAAGACAGTAAATCAGATAGACCATATTTTAATAGAGAAGAAGCATGCAAACAATGTAATAAATGTAAAGAGCATGAGAGAAGCGGACTGTAACTCTGACCACTACCTGGTGAGAGCAGAATATATAATCGAGCATAACATAAAGCGAAACAATAAAACAACAGAAAAAATTGGAAAACAATTTAACATAGGACTACTAAAAGATAACAACACACAGAAGAAGTATGAACAGGGAATAACCAACAGACTAATCAGGGAACAAGAAACGTCAAGCCCAGACAAACAATGGCAAAATATCAAAGAAGCAATCTTGGACACAAGTAAAGCAATACTAGCGAAAACCAAAAGAAAACACAAAACAAAAGATTGGTATGATGAAGAATGTCAAGAAATAGCAGAAGCAATAAGAAAAGTAAGACTCAAAAATCTCACAAATGACGAAGAAAGCACTAGAGAAGAATACAGAGAATTGAGAAAAATCATGAAAAGAAAATGTAGAAGCAAAAAGAGAAAATACAACGAGAACAAACTGAAAGAAATAGAAGAAAAATTTCAAAAAAAAGAAATAAGATCATTCTACCAGGAAGCAAAAAAAATGGAAAGAGGATATCAAAAAAACAACCCATATATGAGAGATGATAAAGGGATGTTGCTAAATGAGCCTGAAAAAATAATGGAAAACTGGCAAAACTATTTCACAGAACTGCTAAATAAGAGCGAAGTACAAAAGGAAACAAAACATGAAATTGAAGATGATCAGATAGCAATAGAAATACCCACAGAACAAGAAATAAAGAACGAAATAAAGAGCTTGAAAAATAACAAAAGCCCAGGAATAACAGAAATATCGGCCGAAATGATAAAATCAGGAGGGAAAAGACTACAGAAAGAGATATATGTTCTGATAAAAAGAATATGGGAAGTAGAAAAAATGCCAGAAGAGTGGACCATAGCAAGAATATGCCCTATACATAAAAAAGGTGATAGAATGCTATGCGAAAACTATAGAGGCATCGCACTATTAGAAATAGTTTACAAAATCTTGGCACAAAGTATAAGTAAAAGGCTAAGTCATTATTCGGAAAAAATACTGGGGGAATACCAGGCAGGTTTTAGAAACAACAGATCAACGACTGACCAAATATTTGCCTTAAAAGAAATACAGACTACCTGTTACGAACATAAAACAGTACTATATGCTTTGTTCATAGACTTTAAGCAGGCTTACGACACAGTAAATAGACAGCAGATGTACGAACTGATGAAAGAATTGGGGATACCAAGTAAAATTGTCAAGATGATAAAGATGACGATGGAAAACACAACAAACGAAATAGCTTGGAAAGGGTATACATCCAAAAAGTTTGAAACCAAGGAAGGATTACGACAAGGAGACCCACTATCAACAATGGCATTCAATCTAACATTGGAAGGAATAATCAGGAAAAGCAGAATAAACATGCAAGAAACGATATTTAAAAACGGCCACCAATGCATAGCATTTGCAGATGATCTGACGCTATTAGCAACAAGCAAAAAAGAACTACAAAAGTTAATGAAAAACATAATAACAGAAGCCAAAAAATTCGGACTTAAAATAAATGAAGAAAAGACAAAGTATATGATAATGGGAGAGATCCAAAAAGAAAAAGAGAATAACATCTTAGTACAAATAGATGGAGAAAAAACATACTCGTTTAAAAGAGCCAAAGAAATTATTTACCTGGGAGCCAAAATAGATGAAAATGGTCATGAAGAAGGGGAGATAAAGGCAAGAATAGCTAAAGGAAATAAAAAATATGGAGCATTACGCACATTATTGAAATCCAAATACGTATCAAGAAAAACAAAAATAAGAATTTATAAGACTGTTATCAGACCTACAGTAACATACGCAAGCGAAACATGGGTGCTCAAAAAGTCAGACACAGACCTGTTAGAAATTTTTGGCATTCGTTTACTTCCCATTCTCTCTATGTGCCCCAAGTATCGTATTCTCTGTGCTTTGATCGTCGTCGTAATCGTTGGCTCTTGATATAGTTCTTCCAATTCTTTATTGGTTTTTCTTCTCCACTGACCTTCTATTTTCACACCTCCATATATTGCTCTTTGCATTTTTCTCTCCCATCTTAAGAAAATGCAAAGAGCAATATATGGAGGTGTGAAAATAGAAGGTCAGTGGAGAAGAAAAACCAATAAAGAATTGGAAGAACTATATCAAGAGCCAACGATTACGACGACGATCAAAGCACAGAGAATACGATACTTGGGGCACATAGAGAGAATGGGAAGTAAACGAATGCCAAAAATGGTACTTTCACGAAAACCAATACAAAAGAGGAGGAAAGGCAGGCCAAGGAAAAGATGGAAGGACAGTGTATATGAAGACTTGAAGAAAAGTAACATTGAGAGATGGAAAGAACTAGCATTGGACAGAAGGAGATGGAGAGAGGTTGTGAAGGAGTGTATAAAAAGACTGAAGTGTATTTAAATAAAATTTATAAGTTATGTAAGTTATATTAAGTTATTTACTATATTATTTATGTAATCAGATATGTAAACATTTTAGCCCTAGGCCTACACGGCCTGTTGCGCTTAATAAATAAATAACTCGAAAACTGTCAGTTTTTGAGAAAAATCACAAGATACCTTTCTTGTTTAGAATGACCCAAAAAAACTAAAAATATATATATTTTTTTGGAGCAATAAAAGGTGATCTTATGTATTTGTTTAAAAAAATTGTTTAAACAATTTCTGCCCAAAAATTCCATCCGGCACCCTTCAGATTTGTTTAAGGTGACATTTTTGAAAATGAATCCGCAGAGAAACCGAATTAGAAATGTTTATCAGACGGAGGCGGTCTCACCACATGGACTATTATGGTAGGACAATATAAAACTTTACTTAAACTTGACTGACAATTTGACAATCTATTTTATATTTTTCTTGACATTACTTCATAACTGTCTATACTGTCAATACATAAATTAACAACCATAGAACAATATCCACTTTTAATGTTGAATATTCTAACATTCTTAACCAAAAAAAGTTATTACGATTATAAAATTGCTGATTACTTTTCGAAAAAGACTATCACTCACAAAAAAAAACAATGAAAAATATTGTTTTATTTGACTGTAACGGGTTAATTTTAATTTAACAATTTTAGGGACCTACATTTTTGGGACCTTGGTAATGTCCGACTGAAAATTCTTTTGAAGAAAATCGGCATCGCCGCGGCCGTATGTTCGTGTACTGTAACTGTAAAGTCAAGAGTCAAGGTGGGACAGACATTAGGTTGTTCAATAAGTTTTGCGGTTCGATAAGAGAGGGCGATGCTACCGGCCTAATTTTTTTTGTTATATTGGTACTTTCTTCATATGAACGTATGTGAAGTTTTATTTCAATCTGTCAATTCATTATTTTTTTAGAAGCCATTTAGTATCAATGGGTCACAGTATTTTTACAATGGAAATAATCAAGTATCGTCCACTGATTGAATTTTTATTTTTGGAAGGTTTAAAAGCAAACGAAATTTATTAGCGAATGTTGAAAGTATATAAATCATCTTGGAGGAGACTACTAACTCAGTGAGAGCTTTATTAGTGGATTGTTTAGCATAGGGTGAATTTAAAATAGAATAAAAAAAATAACAGTAAAAAAACCAGACCTTAAAGTAAATTGTAATAAAAATATTTCCTACCTTGTCATTTCTCGTTGCACAAGCTGGAGCAGGCCTGCTATTTTTCGTACTGCTATTCTGAGTAGTATAAATCACTCGCGAGGACTATATTGAGTTTCTATACACTTTTCGGAATAATTGTAAGTGACTGTTAACCAAGAGAGTTGGTTGGCGAATTGTCTTTTTAAAAAATGAGGCGAGTAGGCAGGTAATTACATACAAAAAACTTTAAGGTTTTTACTTGAAAATAATGATAAAAATTAATACATACTCACTGAATTAGGTATTAGCCTACTCGTATATACGGGGTGTCCCATAATATTGAAAAGAAAATGAATTAAAATATTCTTTACAAAAACAAGAAAATTAAAAATTGTTATTCCTACTTATGTGGACGAACCACAACCGCCCACCACAATACGCAGTATTGTTACGGCTCAAAAGGCAAAGGACATAATTTTACTATAGAGCGTTTATATATACCACTATTAGTTTTCACTGTGGCCACTCTAACTATACCATCAGATCCAGGATGAACCTCAATTATACGGCCCAAAGGCCATTGTAGCGGGGGAATATTATTTTGGCGGATTACCACTAAGGTACCTAGTTGGACGTTTGGAGACGGAGAATTCCATTTAGCCCTTTGATGAAGAGTTTGGAGGTACTCCTTAGACCACCGTTCCCAAATCTGTTGGTGCAACTTATTTAATAATTGCCAACGATTCAACCGATTGTGCGGAACATCGAGCAACGTTTCTTCGGGCGGAGCACTCAAAGGCTCCATGGTCAAAAAATGTCCTGGAGTTAACGCACTAAGATCGTTTGGGTCTGAACTTAACGGGCATATTGGCCTCGAATTCATGATGGCCTCAATTTGAGAAAAAATAGTATATAACTCTTCAAAAGTTAGTACTTGTTCTCCAATTGTGCGAATTAAATGACCCTTTACCGTCTTAATATTAGATTCCCATAAACCTCCAAAGTGTGGAGAAGAAGGGGGAATGAGATGCCATTGAATAGATTCATGAGAAGCAGCTTGTGATGCCAATCTGTTAAGTTCTGCTCTGGCTCCAACAAAGTTAGTGCCATTGTCACTATAAACATGTTGACATCGGCCTCTACGACTGACAAATCGCTTAAACGCAGCTAAAAACGCGTCAGTGGATAAATCAGATACGAGCTCTAAATGAAGAGCTTTTGTTGAGAAACAAATAAAAAACGACAAATACGCTTTAAGAGTTTGAGACTTTCGAAGTTTGGAAGCTCTTATAGGAAAAGGGCCCGCAAAATCAACTCCAACATTACTGAAAGGTTTTAGTTGAGATATTCGAGCTAGCGGTAAATTTCCCATTAACGGAACTGGAGACAAAGGATTCACCTTAAAACATTTAACACATTTAGACAGTACTCTACGAATGGCTCGTTTGGAAGATATAATCCAAAAACGCTGAGAAATTAGGTATTGAACAGTTTGAAGCCCGGCGTGTAGATATTGCAGATGAGTAGATTCAATAATCATATCAGTTAATTTACAACTGTTAGGAAGTAATGCCGGAAATTTGCGATCATACGAAATGGGCGCATTAGCTAGGCGACTACCTACACGTAGAATTCCCTTTGCATCGATAAAAGGTGAAAGCTTTCTTAAATTTTTTGGAAGCAGCTGCTTATCTTGGATAAAATTTATTAAAGTATTAAAAAAGATCTGCTGTGTTCGTTTAACAAAAACCAGTAAGGAGTTATGTTGCTCCAATAAACTTAAACAACCTATTTCCAGATTACCATATCGGTTTTTGGTTACATAATGGAAAAAACGAATAATGTAACACAAACATCGAACACACCTATTTAAAGACGAATGACGATCCAATAAAATATCTAAAAAATTATTGGGAATTTCAGCAATCAATGCGACAGTCCGCACTTCCAAATTTACATTAGTAGACTCCTTTGAATTAAGTTCAAAGAACGTTAGCGGATCAGATTGTAAGAAGGTTGGCCCCACCCACCATTTGGAACAGTTAATTAACTCAGAGGGTAAGCAACCCCTTGAAGCAATGTCAGCAGGATTTTCTTCAGAAGGAACATAGTGCCAACATGAAGAAGTTACTCGATCCTGCACAAAAGCTACTCTATTGCTCACAAAAGTTTTCCACTGATGAGGGGAAGATTGTAACCAACGTAATGTAACAGCCGAATCAGAATAACAGTATATTTCCTTGATTTCTACTTTATCTTTAATAACAGAAGAAACAAAGGAGACTAGTCGAGCCACTAAAACCGCAGCAGACAATTCTAATCTGGGAATAGTAAGTCCCTTATTAATGGGTGCGACCTTAGATTTAGCTATAACAAAAGAAACAAAAGGTTGGCCTGAAGGTGATAAGCATCGAAAGTACAAAACAGCGCAGTAACCTTTCTCGCTAGCGTCACCAAAACAGTGAACTTCTAAGCGTAAAATATCGTCAATTAATAAACGACGAGGTAAATTTAATTTACTCAAATATGCTACATCATCAATGTATTTTTTCCACAAACGGATAATTTCTTTTGATGGAGCATCATCCCAACCAATCTTTTGAGTCCATATTCTTTGAATAAGGTGTTTAATTAGAAATGTTATTGGAGATAAAAATCCAAGAGGATCAAATATTTTTGCTAAATTGGACAAAAGATGACGTTTTGTACAAGAAGAGTCTAAAACTTGAACTTTAAAAGCAAATGTATCCGAAGAAGCGTCCCATTCCAACCCTAATACTTTAAGTGTTTTGGACGAAATATCATCATTAAATGTAAGAGGTTTTATTGCTAAATCTGATACAGCTAATCCTTTCAATAAATCGGGTACATTACTGGACCATTTTTTCAACTCAAAACCTCCTTTGGCAAGTAAGGCAATAAGTTCGTCTCTTAGTGCTAAGGCATTTTCGAAACTAGGACAGGAAGAAACGATATCATCAACGTAGGTTCCAGTTTTAAGTGCCTCGGCTGCTAGAGGAAACGAATCCCCGTCATCATTAGCCAACTGATGTAGACATCTAATAGCAAGATAAGGAGAACAAGAGAGACCATAAACAACTCTGTTGATACGAAGATCTCGAACAGGTTCAGAATTATTAGAACGCCAAAGTACTCTTTGATAATCTGTTTGAGTAGGATTAATTAAAATTTGCCTATACATTTTAGAAATATCGGCCGTAATTATATAACCATGCAATCGAAAATTAATCAAAATTGTACAGATGTCAGTCTGAAGCTTAGGACCAGTGAATAATTTGTCATTGAGTGAGGGTTGATTTGGAAGATGCCCGGAACCATTAAAAACGACCCTTAATTTACTTGTTAGACTTTCAGGTCTTAAAACACAATGATGCGATAAATAGTAAACATAAGGTGAATCGAAGTTATTCAATGGGACAGGTTCCATGTGACCGAGCTCAACGAATTCCTTCATAAAGGTGCGGTATTGGTCATAAAGTTCAGGAGATTTTTGAAGCCTTCTTTCTAATGAATAAAACCTACTAAGAGCAAGTGATCTAATATTAGGAAAGACAGGATTTTCTTCCTTAAAAGGTAGATCTACTACAAAGCGTCCTGAATGTTCACGCGTATAAGTATTCATAAACATATTTTCCACTTTAGCGTCATCAGGAGCTAAGCAAAAAACTTCAGGGACTGCTTCTAATTCCCAGAATTTCTTTATTTGCTGATCCAAAGAAACCGTATCTTCAACTTGGCAAAATAAAGACGTAAGAGTAGGTGCCTTTGAAATATTTACTTTTCCCATAAGCACATAGCCAAATATAGTATTAATTGCATCAGGTTCATCTTGATTGCCGTAAATACGTCCATCCAAAAGAATTGTAGAGAATACATCAGCTCCTAAAAGAATGTCTATGGATCCTCTACGAAAGAAGTTATCATCTGCTAACTTTAAATTAGCAATATGGGGCCAAGTATTAACTTCTAAATTACATAAAGGCTGATCCTCACATATTTTTGTCAAGACTAACGCATCGGTTGTCAAAATAGGAGAAGATTTACGTACTGGTTTAAAAGAAATGGTAACCCCACCTAAATTAGTGTTCGACTGCATAGAACCTAATCCTTGGATGTTAGCTGAAGTTTTCATGGGACGTAAACCTAAACGCCTAAGGGTCTTTTGACAGATGAAGGATGTCATGCTTCCCGAATCTAACAGACACCTAACAGGTTGGTAGTTACCGTGACAATCAAGCACCTCAATACATGCAGTGGAAAGCAAAGTACTTTTATCAGCGGAAGAAAAACACACAGAAACGGATGATCCAGTCGTTGAATTTAAAGTGGATGCCGCCGAATCTTGAACATTCTCTTCTTTCTTAGAAGAGGAGAAGCAAAGTAGTGTATGATGTTTTTTATGGCACGAGTGACAAGTCCATGTAGATTTGCATAGGCTAGAACGATGTGATCCAAGACAGTTAATACACATCTTGTTCTTTTTTATTAATTGAAATCGATCTACAGGAGATTTTGCCAAAAAAACGGAGCATTTATAAATGGCATGGGTATCATTAGTTTTACAGATAGAACATTTTGGTTCAGGTTCTGTTTGAGCAAGCAATGATGTAGATTTGGAAGAATTAGGTTTTTTAGAAAAGTTAGATTTTGGTTTAGTGTGAAAATCAATATTATCTAAAGCGAGACAACTTTGATTTAAAAAATCAATCAGTTTTTTATAGCTTGGGATGGTTGAATTATTATGAAAAAGCTCAAAACGTGTTACTAAAGAAACAGTTAATCGTTTTAAAATCATTTGAACAAGTATAAAATCCCAATGTACTGTGGGTAGTCCTAGCTTATTTAGAGATGCCACATTTTTCGAAAATGTATCTAACAACTTGCGTAGTTCTTTTGGATCTTCTGAAGTCAGTTGTGGTGAACTTTCAAGGTTATTCCATAAATTGGCAGCGATTACCCTAACATTATTAAACCTTTCACAAAGCAGATCATAGGCAATTGGATAATTGTTTGCTGTGATGTCAATATGATCCACAGCATCGCGCGCTGCACCCTTTAAACACGATAGTAACAAATTAAATTTGTCAATTGGTTGTAAGTAAGTAAGAGTATGAACGCGAGCATCAAACTGATCTATAAAACTTCTAAATTCAGTTATTTTTCCACTGAAAGATGGCAATTCCGGTTTCGGTAAATTAAAATAATTTATAGGTAAAGGATTTTGAGACTGTGAAGTTGATGTAGTTTGCTGACTTGATGTTGAAGATTTTCTAAAGGCTTGCACGTATGTTAATTTAATTTTATAATATAATTTGTCAAAATTACTACGGCAATCATCTTCGACTTTAAATAGCGCGTCCTCATTATCTTGCTCAGAAACTAACATAATTATTTTATTATGAAGATCATAAAAATTGTCACGAATTTTTTCCAATCCTTCATACATAACTTCCAAAACCGGGTAAAAATTCTTATCGTCAGCAGCTACCTTTAAAGCAACAGCATGAATTTCAGTCATTTGTTGCACTTCAACTTGTCTTAAAGATTGATATTTTTTAATTTTATCTGCCATTTTGTAAATTTAAATGAAGAATGAATAAATTTAGAAAAATATGAAATTAGCGTTAGGAAATAAAATAGGTTCACCACACGAAAATTAATAAAATACAACCGAACTTTGTGCTAATAAAATAGAAAACTATGTCCTCTGCTATTTGAATATTTATAGACAAAAAATAATTATAAAACATAAACCCTTTAAATAAAAATTACTGTGTAAAATAAACACACAGTGTCATCTATAATAGAGTCAACCTGTATAATAATTATTATAACAAAATTTGTCTATTGGCCGACGTTGACAATTTAATAATAATTACTTTTACATTAATGTGTTCCTTTTTTACTTAAAAACAACATTAACTGAGGTATAGGTACCACTAACGATCGGCACAAACAAAAAACCAATTTACTAATTGATACGTGATTTTAATTTTGTAAAGAATATTTTATCGCCTTATGTTAAAGAATAACAAAAAAATAAAGTCAAAGGAAATGCGGTTAAATAACCTGAATTTGATTCTGATCTCTGTAAATTAGCAAAGTATGACAATAAAATCAAACAATTCAGGTTTAAAAGAAACTTTCCCCGACTATATTACCCTCTTAGAAAAATGAAAAATGCAAGAAAAAAATATAGAAAATGGATCTATCCGGCTCGTAACGGATCAATAAATCATCTTGGAGGAGACTACTAACTCAGTGAGAGCTTTATTAGTGGACTGTTTAGCATAGGGTGAATTTAAAATAGAATAAAAAAAATAACAGTAAAAAAACCAGACCTTAAAGTAAATTGTAATAAAAATATTTCCTACCTTGTCATTTCTCGTTGCACAAGCTGGAGCAGGCCTGCTATTTTTCGTACTGCTATTCTGAGTAGTATAAATCACTCGCGAGGACTATATTGAGTTTCTATACACTTTTCGGAATAATTGTAAGTGACTGTTAACCAAGAGAGTTGGTTGGCGAATTGTCTTTTTAAAAAATGAGGCGAGTAGGCAGGTAATTACATACAAAAAACTTTAAGGTTTTTACTTGAAAATAATGATAAAAATTAATACATACTCACTGAATTAGGTATTGGCCTACTCGTATATACGGGGTGTCCCATAATATTGAAAAGAAAATGAATTAAAATATTCTTTACAAAAACAAGAAAATTAAAAATTGTTATTCCTACTTATGTGGACGAACCAGTATATAAGGACTCTTCTCCTTTAATTATTACAGTGAAAAGATGAGTTGGTGAATTTAAACGTGGTCGTTCAAGCCTTGAAGACGATCCACGTCAAGAACGCCCAAAAGTAGCAACAACACCAAAAAACGTAGAAAAAACACAGCCAATGGTATTGGAAACTCGTCGAGTAAGTGATTTAGTAGAATCCCTAGGCATTACATTGGACAGTGTAAGAAATATTTTGATCAAAGTATTGGGTGTCAAGAAGCTGTGGTCACAATGGGTGCCACATTAGCTGACAACGGAACACAAACAGATTAGAATGCGACTTTCTCAGCAATATTTAGGGCGTTTTCGAAGGGATAAAGTAGATTTTGTGTGTTTATTCATCACAATGAATGAGACTTGGTCTATCACCATGATCCTGAATCAAAACAAGAGGTTAAAGATTGGTAGAATCTGGTTTTTGGCTGCAAAATGAGTTTTGTGTCTAGAAATCGCCCTTAAAAGTTTTTAGAATTAGTTTTTGGGATGTTAGAGGATTTTTTTTTGTGGATTACTTGCAAACAGACAAAATAATAAATTCTGGATATTATCGTAACCTTTCAGACCAGTTGAAGGAAAAAATTCGTAAAAAAAGACCCGGTTTGCAAAAGAAAAAATCCTTTTTCATCAGAACAATGCACCGTGTCATATAAGCATTTTACCAATGGCTAAAATCCATGAAGTAAAGTTAAAATTGTTGGAACATCCACAGTATTAATCAGATTTGGTTCCTAGCGACTTCCACTTGTTTTAATACCTAAAAAAATGTATGCGTGAAAAGCGTTTTTCATCAAATGATGAGTATATAACAACTGTGGAAGAGTATTTTGCAGTCCTTCCCGATTCGCCCTGAGGAATGGAATTTATAAATTAAAATCCCATGGAAACAAGTGTATTGATGTTCAGGAAGACTACACCGAATAATAAAGTGTATTTCAAGTCATAAAATTGTGTTTTTCTTATCGAACCGCAAAACTTATTGAACAACCTAGTATTAATAAGAAACTCTAGAACAGTTTGATGAACCATAATAAACGAGAGATCAAAACAGTCATTGAAATAGTGGCTGGACATTGCCGTTTAAGAAACCACCTATTCAAACTAGGTAAGGGGAATGAACCATGGTGCAGATAGGGCGACATCGATGAAAATGCTGGCATACACGAGAGATCCTAAAACTACCTACCAATAAGAAAACTGTTGGCCAGATCACATATTAGAGTTTAAGGGAAAAAACAAGGTATGGTACAAAATGGTTTACGATCAAGTACCAGAGACTAATGAGTCTCGCCTCATTTAAGAAGAAGAAGAACTAGTTTTAAACTTAACAAAGTGATGTTGTATTCGACGCTAATATTCTTTCCTGCTGTATTCTGATTAAAAATAAAATCTTAAGAGGCCACAGTAGCGATCAACAGGTAGCAACAAACGCGTTCTAAGATTGCGGCTCTAATTTTGAATATTTTGTCGAGATATTTGGCAGACATATTCGTAATATAATAAAGAATGGCGGTACAGAGGCCAATTTCAGAAATATGTTAGGACGTGGAAATTACTTTATAACTAAATAAAATATTGAAAAAAGGAGCCTGTACCGCCATTAAGAACAAAAAAAATAAACTTTCTTCAAATAAATTTTTTTATCTCATGCCTAGATTTTGTGTAATCTTGGAACTACTAAAATTTTTTATTTCTAACAAGAAATCGAACATATAACTAAATAACTAATTAGGCAACCTAGTGAAATTATCACTGTCATTTTGACAAACCTGCATCAGATTTTCTCTAATCTGTTCTGTCATCTTTATCGATATCTGTTCAGTGCAGTAGTGTGTTAATTTAAGAATTCGTTATTGTTGTTTCATAGGAAAGTAGGGTTTATTGATAGTTAATTTATTATATATTTGTTGTTGTATAAGTTGTTGGCCTCTTTGAAAGAATAGATTGTTGTTAATTGTGAGTTTTAGTTATAATATGTAGGTATGTAAGTATATTTTACGTAAAAACATTTCGAATTCTAATGCAAGTATATAAAGTTTTAGGAGGATTTTTTATTCTAAAAATATTATCAATAGTTTAACAAAATGGAAAAAGTAAATCAAACGAAAAATAAAGTGAAACCTTCCAAGAAAAAGTCGATTAAAAACCATACCAAAATTATGCGAAAATCGAAATTTGTTTCGCTTCACAACAAAAAATGATTATTTATTATTGTTTTATTATTAGATATTTCATGCAAATACGTTTCTAAATACCTATCTTAACATAAAATTTTCACCCATTTTGTTTTATTTTTATAAATATCTATTTATTAATAATAAAATCGTTTTCTATTACTTCCATTTAGCGCGACTATGATATTGTCAAAATATTAATCTTAGATAATGTCAAAGATTACCACTGTTGCCAAAGTTTATGATACTATATCCTGAAGTTATATTTTGTTGCTACCTGTTGATCGCTACTGTTTAATCTTAATATAAAATAATAATATTACTAATCTGTTAATGTACAAAAAACTTACTTAATAATTTTTTTATGTTCCAATATTAACTGTCTTAAATAAGCGTATTTCTCTTCGTAATTTTTTAGATTCGAGCATTTTGGCCCGTACTCTTTAAAGTTATTCTGTAAGATTATAAGTTGCCCAGAGATGTATGTCATTAGCGAAATAAATATAATCTGAGTTACAGAATTAAAGGAACATCCAATCGTTGCAGAAAAAGTATCGAGAGTGAAGGCAATAATATAATGCTTCGTTTCGTCAACTGGACGCCAGATAATATAAGGTAGAGGTTTCTCTATTATGGTATCATTTAGAAAACCTGCAGCTGCTGCGTTTAGTTGTTGGACATAAACTAAAATTAAATCAAAATAAGTTATCAATCGAAGTAGTACAGAAAACGACAATAAATATCGTTCCCATACCACCAGATTGACAATAGGTGGAAAACTTTCTTTGGTTACAACCTCCCGTGATTTTCAAAAGTTATAAATCATACAGGATGCCGAGGAAATTAAGATAAGGGCATTTTAAATAATTCACGTCCCATCTGCTCAGCGTGGTAAAAGTTCTGTACAGTAAGGGAAAAAACCCTTACTGTATAATATAATATGTATCCAAAATATGTATATAATTTAAGCATAATTAAGTCGATACAGAAGATGTTGTTTCTATAATCACAAACAAAGCGAAGGTTGATTGATGGAGTTTGCGTAGGTAACCTCGCTAGTAAGTAACAATACTCACGTACCGTTTACTTTCAAAGTCCAAAATAAAGATTGATATAAAATCCCGAAGAGGGGTAAAGTAAAATAGAGGCATTCATAGAGTAAAATAGAGGCAAGTATTTCATTATTAAGAGTACTATTATAGTTAGCATTTATGCGAGATGGGTGTCTGAATGACTACCCCGCGAAACAACATGTTCCTAACCTTACAATTATGGATGTTGTAAACCTTTAAATAAAAATATAGTTTAGAGTCAGTGTTTCCCTAGTTTCGATAGTTGGCTCCCTTTCCGTCCCTTAAGGACCCAACACCACAATTCCAACAATAAAGATTCCTTAGTACTCAAAAAAAGAGTAAATGAATTAAAAATGTATAAACATTTTCAATTTCTTTGCAATCCGGAAATGCAGCAGCATTATACTCTAGTTAAATTGGAGAGTACAGGAAGAGTCTATACCGGTTACGGGTATTTTTTTACCCTCATCAGTAGTCACATATCCTCTTCTCTCCGATTTCACCAGGTACCCTGCTTTGGGCCTTGCTGAATTGCAAAGAAAGAAATGCCGCGGATGTACTAGAGACATCTACCGAAAAACAAAATAAGTTATCAATCGAAGTAGCACAGAAAACGACAATAAATATTGTTCCCATACCACCAGATTGACAACAAGTGGAAAACTTTCTTTGGTTACAACCTCCCATGATTTTCAAAAATTATAAATCATACAGGGTGCCGAAGAAATTAAGATGAGGGAATTTAATAAAAAAATACCCGAAACCGGTATAGACTCTTCCTGCACTCTCCTATTTAACTATACCTCGTCCAATTTACTTACCGTTGCACGTCATCCGCGCCATAGCCTGTGACACGATACCAACACGAAATATTTAGGCGGTGGGTGTGTTCTTTTTTAGAATCAAAATGATTCTAAAGGTGAACACACCTATCGCCTAGATATTTCGTGTTGGTATCGTGTCACAGGCTATGGCGCGGATGACGTGCAACGGTAAGTAAATTGGACGAGGTATAGAGTATAATGCTGCTGCATTTTCAGATTGCAAAGAAATTGAAAATGTTTATACATTTTTAATTCATTTACTCTTTTGTTGAGTACTAATAAGGAATCTTTCTTTTTGGATTTTTTACCACGCTGAGCAGTTGGGAACTGAACTACTTAAAATTCCCTCATCTTAATTTCCTCCGCACCCTACATGATTTATAATTTTTGAAAATCACGGGAGGTTGTAACAAAAGAAAGTTTTCCACCGGTTGTCAATCTGGTGGTATGAGAACGATATTTATTGTCGTTTTCAGTGCTACTTCGATTGATAACTTATTTTGTTTTTCGGTAGATGTCTCTAGTACATCCGAGGTATTTCTTTATTTGCGATTCGGAAAGGCCCAAAGCAGCGTACCTGGTGAAATCGGAGAGAAAAGGATATGGGACTATTGATGAGGGTAAAAAATACCCAAAAACCGGTATACACTCTTCCTGCACTCTCCGATTTAACTAGAATATAATGCTGCTGCATTTTCGGATAGCAAAGAAATTGAAAATGTTTAAACACTTTTAAAATCAAATCATTTTATTAAATACCTCAAAAAGTTATACAAATAGATGCAAAATTTGCGATGTTAACTCACAACGACGACCTCTCGTGGATTTCGGCTGAACTAGCTTTTAGGGTATTTTCAATGTCAAACGCTAAGCGCACATGCATTTGAATCAAATAAATAATATTCATTATTTATTTTTATATGTTTTTCACAAGTATTATACATACAACATTGACGCCAACTTTATTGAAATGTGAAGATTCCATGTTAATCATTTTTTCTACGAGCGCGAGCGTGCAAAAATGTCTACTTTCGCGCACGCATTTTAGTTTAGAAAGTTTTACTTTTCCGCACTCGTGTTACTTTTCCGTACGCGTTTTACTTTTCCGCACGCGTTTTACTTTCCCGCACGCGTGTTAATTTAGATATGTTAATATGGCCTTAAAGTAATTATAATATATGCAATAAACTAATATTTAGATATTATTTACTAATTTATTTCAAATATATCTAATTGTGTTCATGTTTTAATGAAATTAACGCGAGAATTCGATGAAATAAAATAATTTTGACATAATATTCGAAAATCAGTAGACAATAACAGTGGTTTTGAATCGTCGTCATGGAAACCAAGATCGTCGTCATGCTAACCAATTATGCTAAAACTTTGGTTTTGACAATCTTGTCAAAGAATTAATTTGTGTATGTATTTTCATATTAATTAAATTAATTGATTAAGATTTGGTCATTTTTTAAAGACTCGTAGAAAAAATATTGTTCCTAACGCTTGCAGAAAGTCTCTTTTCCGCACTCAACTGCTTGCCGAACTCCCGCTTCGCGTCGTTCGGCAAACTTCAGTCGCGTGCGGAAAAGTATGACTTTCTGCACTTGTTAGGAAAATAACTATTATATTGCCCAATAATTAATTTAAAACATATAAAAATAAATAATGAATATTACCAACTTACATATTTCAAATGCATGTGCGCTCAGCGTTTGACATTGAAAACACCCTAAAAACTAGTTCAGCCGAAGTCCCAGGACAGTCCAAGACTTTGACGTTTATGATACTGCTGGGAGTCAAACTGTCAAACATTGTATTTGTTTACATTCGTACCATATGGTATTCCACAAAGTTTTTTACCTTTAATAGTTTATGACATTGCTGGGAGTCAAACTGTCAAACATTTTATTTTACCACATTGTATTCCACAAAGTTTTTTACCTTTAATAGGTTTTTAGTTGTATACTCCGAACATTTTGTTGTTGATTTTGTGTTGTTTTTAGTTGTAGAAGTACTTGCACGACTTTATTTAGTTTTAAACAGTGAATAAATAACATAATGAACACGAATATTTTCGAAAGTTGTTGGTAGACAATACAGATATTACTAGTAGGTACAAGCAAACGATTGGCAAAATAAATAATATAGATTCATTTTCCGTTAGGAGAATTTTCCCTTATAGGAGACTGAATAAACCTACAGTGGAGAAAGTTTTCCAAGCGTAAGTAACATATACAGTTAGTAACTAACTCAGCATTTATTCAGCATTTTTATAGGACATTTTATAGTATTTAATCATTATCTGAGTTATCATCTTAGTTATAATCAAAGTTATCATCTGAGTTATCTCAGATAATAACTTATTTAGTTCAGTTTATGCTTAAAATGTAGTATGGTGTATTCCACGAATATACGACTGTTTTGGATTATCGCGACAACGGATATTGTAGTGTGCAACATAAGAAGTACGAAAGTATTTTGCTCTAATAATTACTTCAATAAACAACAATATAATTTGCAATTTACTTTCGTTCTTCATATTTTGCACAGTAAAATATATTCGTTGTCGCGATAATCCAAGAGGGTCGTATATTCGTGGAATGGGATATACTGATGTTAACCCATAAAACTGAACTTTATCACGATTTCTTCGCATTTCACACTTCAATACTCAACAGAAATGAGGCCTATTATTATCTTTTTGAATTAATTTTTCCAGTGAAAATGTTAAATTAATCCTTGTACAAAATGAAATTACATTACAAAGAAACGTAACTAAAATGATCTAAAACACCCTATACTAAATCACAATTAACATGCACTAGAAATAAACAAACCAAGATACCTTAAGATACTAGGAGCACTCCCAAATCATGATTTGCAATGTGTATACATTTTACCAATCCAAATCATGATTTACAATGTTTGTATCATTTATGTCTGCCTCCCAGCCGCCATATTGATTTACTTTTGACAGCATGTAATGTCCAGACTACGTCCCGGTGAAGAGAGCTACAAATTAATGATGTCCACAGAACGAAATTTTGCATACGGCAGTGTTAACATTATTTTATAATTTATATGTTGTATGCTTAAATATACAGAGAGGAAGCTTTAGGTTTGTTCCAACACAACGAAGAACCATCATGTAACGATCACGTTACTATAAAATAATAGGTTTCATGCGTTATGTGCCTGTATATCCTGCGTTCCATGGTAGTGCGCATGACGGTGATCATTACATGGACGGTTTCTCGTTGTGTTGGAACAAACCTTTTGAAAAAGTGTATTTTCATTACATTATTTTAATAATTTTGGTATATTTAAAATTTATATAAAACACGAACAACTAAATATTTGTTTTATTTTGATATTAAAATTGCAGTTAACAATGTTAATCTTTTTGTGTTACAGATCAGTCCTGATAATAGTTTGGGTTCCAGACATAATTTATTTAATAAAAACTTTTTAACCTAAAGCTTTTTGTCAACATTGATGATATAGGTAATTGGTAAAACATTATGCAAGGATTATCTTTTAGGATAACTTACCTACAAACTTAGTAATAACAATTGTAACTCCACACATTCCAGAAGATAGGAACATAAAAAGTGATAAACGTTGAGTATATTTAGCATATGAGTCATAAATATTAACTGTTTCTGTATTCCATTTGTTATAATCTCTTTCGGCAACTTCAATTTGGCTAAACAAAGTAAAACAAATATTAATATCTACAGTAGTTTAAATATTAATTTCATGGATTTGAGGTTCACCTATTTCGTTATCCTGACTGAGAAGTCTCCTGACTTATTGTTTCGTCATATAGAGGCACCTTGTGCCAAGGATGGGTCTCGTTTCCTGGAGCTTTATGGAAAAGACGACACAACACTCCTTATGGAAAAGTGAGCTCGGTCAAATTTAACGAAACTTTGGTCAATGATAGTTCTTTTTAATTTAAAGTAAATCTTAATCTAATCTAGCTAGGAAGCTACAGCCTTCTGAAGTTATTGAATTCAGTTGTTCAGTGTACGTCAAGTGCACTAATTCACAATCAAATAAACGAAAATATTTATTAATAAAAGAACAAATACTCATTTACTTTATGTCTATATGCGTGCTGCGTATGAATCAGTGGTCAAAAATAGATGCATCCTATTTTAGTCTTTAGAAAACAAACCAAAATGAAAAGTCATCAGAAACTGAAGAAAAGCGGTAAAAATATGCTGCTAGAGCGACATAAGACATCATGTTTTCACGAATGCTTCACACTTATTCAATACCAGTATAGCTGCAGTTGCGCTCCATCTTCAAAAAATTAAAGATCAGAGGCAGAATCTCCTCCCCCCCAACATGGTCCAAAATTAAAGAAAAAATAGTTAAAACGTAAAAAATATATATTAGCTGACATTAAACTTCAACCAAATACTGAAAAATTCAGCCCAATAAACCCGCTAGTTCGGAAAATTAATGGAACTTAATGCATACAAGTTTTTATTAAATTTTATGTGTTTTATGTAGTTTTGGTTTAACTTTCTTATGTATGTTGGTTTGATTTTCATTGGAAGTTTAGAAAATTGAGGAACAACTACAACGATCAGTGTTCCTAGAGCGACACAAGACATCTCACGTACATACATCTTCACACACATACCTGACTTCAGCATTGCAACATCACGATTTGATTTTCAAAAAAACGCTAAATCACTATTAAAAAATGAATAACCAGTTAAGGCAAGGGCGATCTCAGTTCGACCAGTAGTTAAGGTAAGATTGGACTCAATCCGGCCATTTAAGGCAAGAACGTGCTCAGTTCGACGAGTTCACGCAAAGTTGATTTTTATCGAACCAGTAAGGTGATTCAAAGTCATACTGTTACAGTTCAAGTTGATTCTCAGTTAGAGTTGACTCCAACTAGTTGGAGTCAACTCCAACTGAAACGAGCAGTAAAAGTTGATTTTAAAAATTTAAATCAACTTTTACTAGTTGGAGTTGACTCTTCCTGGATCGATTCAGTAAATGTTGATTATACGAGAATCTCAAGTGCATTTTTGATGAGTGTACGTTTCTTTGTTTTGACCGTTTCAGCTACTTATTAGTATAGTCTGTAACGTCGCCCCCGTAAGGTAAATTATTCTGATTCGATTTTTTGCACAAACTTACTCAAAGAAATACATCCGTATAACAATCCTTATAACAAATACATAGGGTGTCACGCGGTACCGCGGTCGAAAAATTGTTTAACCGATTTCAGTAAAGTCAGTCAGTAAAGTGACACTTTATCGAACGAGTCTGATATTACGAGCAGAGGAACATACGCGTTCGATAAAGAGTATTGAGGTGGTGCGTACAAAATTGTACCGTCAATCATAAAAAACATTAACACTTACTTACAACTTTGAGGAAATTTTTTTAATTTTAGACGAAATAAAAAATTCGTATTATAGCAATGACAGTAATCACAGATGAATTTTGCATGATGGCCGGTTTTGATGTTTAATCGATAGTTATCAATATTGTATACCTACCTAATTACTAAATCTGTAAAGTTTTGATTTATTTTGAATGAATATAATTGCGAAACACTACAGAATTTTCCTTTTTCGCATACATTTTATTAATAAATAAGATAAATTTTGTACAATATTTTTAATAATTACAGTAAATAAATTTTAATTTCACTCAAATAAATAATCGATTGCTGCCATTGACCACTTCATTTAATCTCGGTTAATTTGATTAATTATCGCGGCAGGTAAAGTAACATTCTTCTTTCAATACAAAAAAGTGTTACTTTACTGCCGAAAATGAGGGCTAATAATGAATGATTTTAGTGACATTTGGCGATAAACAATGATTTTAAACAAATTCGCAAAAATACACACACCAGCAAAATTAGCTGAACACCTTAAAAATGGGACATGTTTGATGTCTCGAGTTTCCTAAACCACTGATCCGATTTGGGTGATTCTTTTAGTATGTTATAGCCTTATTATTTAAGAATATCGATGTAATAATATTGTTGCTAGACAGGTAAATATCATTTTATACCGGGTGTACAAATCATGCTGTGTTTTTTTCTTAAAGTTTGGAACACCCTGTGGAATATTTTAGCACGCACATGTAAAATATTAAAATTAACTCTCGATTGTAGATTTAGGCTTTCTTAACATTTTTCTTTTTGATTCATTTACTTATGTGTGATAATAAAAAAGTTATGTGCGTTAACAACTATCCATGTTTTTCATCAATAAATCCTCATAGTAGGGGAGGAAAGTATACTAAATTTGCAGTTACTCGAGCTTTAAGGGAACCTATTGGATTGTGAAGAGTATGTGCTAAAATCAGAAAAAGGTTAAGTTAAATTTTCCATAAAGTGGGGGACTTTCCATTTTTTAATTTAATTTCCCATTTGAAACAATCATTTTTCTCCGATTATAGCGCTATCTATCCATAATTAGAAAAAATGTGTTGACTAAAAGTTGCTTATTTTTACGTAAAAAATCCAAATCTGCAATAAAAATTGGGGGCTCCTATTTGGGATTTTAAATTAAGTCCCCCACCCCACCTCCGTGGAGGTTCGTGACACCCCACGGAGAGGGGAGGGGGTAAATTAAAAATTTTAAATACGAACCCTGCGATATTTCGCGAAATAAACATCAGATCGTAAAACTGCAAAATATACCTATTCAATATTTTTCAAAAATCTACCGAATGGCACCAAACACGACCCCGACGGAGGTGGGCTGGGGGGTTACTTTAAAATCTTAAATAAGAGACATCTTTACAAACTGCAAATTTAGCATACTTTCCTCCCCTACTATGAGGATTTATTGATAAAAAACATGGCTAGTTGTTAAAGCACATAACTTTTTATTTTCCAACATAAGCAAATGAATCAAAAAAAGAAAATGTTAAGAAAGCCTAAGTCTACAATCGAGTTTTAATTTTAAAATATTATAATATATACTAGAATATTCCACAGGGTGTTCCGAACTTTAAGAAAAAAAGACAGTATGATTGTAACACCCGGTATAAAATGACATGTACCTGTCTAGCAACAATATTATTACACCGATATTCTTAACTAATAAGGCTATAACTTACTAAAAGAATCACTCAAATCGGACAACAGGTTTAGGAAATTCGAGACATCAAACATGTCCCATTTTTAAGGTGTTCGGCTAATTTTGCCGGTGTGTGTAATTTTTTCATTTCGTACAAATTTTTTTAGATCCGTTGGGCCTTTTTTTCTCTAAAATTGACTCTTATGGAGTTATTAGCGACTTAAAATTTGAAAAACGTCAAAATAACCATTTTCAAGGTTTAATAACTCGGTTAAAGATAATTATTGTGAAAGTCGAGCGAGCGGCCGTGGAGTAACGGCATAATCACTGGCCTCATACGCCAGTGCACGTGGGTTCGAGCCCTGCTAAAGACAAACCATTTTCATTTCCAATAATGACACGAGCCGTCTCACCGTGCCTCGGAGAGCACGTTAAGCCGTAGGTCCCCCTGGGCTAGTGTACATCGACACTAGTTACTTGAAACAGGGTTAAAGATGTAATTGGCGCCGGAACTGGGGCTAGATTCCGTGCACTGTAGATATCTACAATCGCTTTCATCGATGTCAATTGTCATGAAAATATTTGAATTTTTAGCTTTAATTGAATTATTTTTTAGTTTTGCTAGGTTATACTCTAATTGATGCTGAAGTGACACTTAGTAAAACAAGAAAATATTTGGATTAAAACTAAAAATTCAAATATTTTCACGACAATTGCCATCGACAGAAAGCGACTGTAGATATCTACAGTGCACAGAATCTAGGCCCTGTCCGAAAGGCAATCCGATATTATATATTATGAAAGTCGGAAACTAAACAAAAACAAAGATTAAAGCTACCTCTATAAGATCCTGAAGAAATTTTTGTCATTATTTCATTAATAAGATATTATTTTTAATTATCAACAATGAGCGCTAACCGTGTATTGAGGCGGCCGTCAAAGTGCGAGTGAGATTCACCATTGGACGGCTGGTATGGTGCATCTCTTTAGCACTCACCATTGACGGCCGCCTAATACGCACTTAGCGCTCATTGCTAATAATTAAAGATAAAGCTTAGTAATAAAATAGTGACAAAAGTTTCTGCTGGATCTTGTAGAGGGGGCTATAAACTTTGATTTGGTCACTTTCTGACTTTCATAATAATGGATTTTAACCGAGTTATTTAGCCTTGAAAATGGCTATTTTCGCATTCTTCAAATTTTAAATCGCGTATAACTCGACAACAATCAATTTTAGAGAAAAATCACAAAATACCTTTTTTTGCTCAGAATAACCCAAATGATTAAAAAAAAATTGTTCGAAGTGAAAAAATTATTTTTGTGAATTTGTCTAAAAAAAAAGTGTTTAAACAATTTATCGATCAAGGTACTGCCTGGCACCCAGTAGATTTGTTATAAGGACCTCTTTTTGAGTAAGTTTGTGCAAAAAATTCGAATCGGAGTAATTTATTTAACGGGGGCGACGATACAGCCTGGACTAATTTGAACATATTCAGTAACATTTAATTTCTAGAATCGGCTGTTTGTGTGAATCAGAATCAACTTTTACTAAATGGCATTGGGAAGAGTATACTTTTCCTAGTTGGAGTCTACTTTTACTAGTAAATGTTGAATATAAATCTTCATTTTATATTTATAATCAACTTTTACTGAAACCAGCCGTTAGAGTCGACTCCAACTAGTTGGAGTCAACTCCAACTGGATAATCAACTTGAACTGTAACAATACCAAAGTGATACATGGCAGAATAATATACAGAGTAAGCCAAAGAAAACAGTCCACCTCAATATTTGGCAGTATTTATTAGATTTTAAGGAAATGAAGAAATAGGTATTTTTGATCTAAGGGGGACACATTTTTACGGTAGGTACATACATTTGTCATTTGTTAATCCCTTCCACTTCCCACACCCCTTATTTTTAAATAGGGAATAGTGGTCGTGCGCTAGCTCTTTAAAAGGTTATTAAATTCTCTATTCAGTAATATAAACATTAACATAATTATTTATACAGGGTGTGCAAGAAAAAAAGAATGTGTGTGTACTTTGTACGCACGTAAGAAGTTATACTTCTATTATATGATTATATGATTATAAACGAAATTAATATACTTTTTATTTATATTTTATTTAAATATTAAACTAATTTATACTTACTACTTCTCAAACATTTTTATTAAAACAGTGCCAAAAATTAAAATATTAAAAGAATATAACACACACACAAACACATTAAAAATGTCACAAATGATTTCTGAACATTAATTGTCGGAAATTTTTTTAACTAAATACGTATTTTCTAAAAATAAAATTATATAATAAATTTTACAGAAAACGAATTTCAATTGAGTTCAAGATGAAAAATCCCCGGCTATGATCTACTGGGTGCTACCATTGATTATAGACACGGAGTCTATAATCAATGGTGCTACCTACGACAGAGCCTACGGTGTAGCAACTTACGTACGTACAGACATAGAAAATGCAGCCTTGATTTCTACTTCTACCAAGAACAACATCCACGAGGTAACTGTGAAATGTGATCTTTATTTTTATACAAAAACTGTTATAGAGCCATACGCTAAATAAATAAATATATAATAAATATACTTACAATCATAAAATGTATAAAAAAAATAAAAAAATAAAAGTTTCTATTGGGATTCAAACCAACTTACCAGCGCGGCTGGTATTAACGTTGTATTGGGGTTCACTCGCATTAAACGCTTCGCCACGGAGACAGTGTGCCATTATGTGCGAAGATCGACTAACTAAACGGATTAAACTTTTGACATTTTTGAATTATGTAAATCAAATTATTTTGATTTTGAATTGAAATGATTTAGAATTGAAAAAATACAACAAAACATAGAGTAAGAAAACAATATATTAGGTGAATATTGATAGAAATTTTGATGATAATCAAATTATGTAAATAAAAGTATTACATACTATGTATTTTGGTAGGTTCAAATAGGTAGGTACCTATGATACATTTACAATTATTACGTACCTGTTGCTTTAAAAACTATTTAAAAGTCACTACAATTATAAACTTTTTTGTTTCTGTCCTAACAACAATAAAACTAATACATTTGTTTACCTTCATATTGAACAATTATTTATTATTGACAGATCATTTCAACACCCAATCAGAGCCCGTATAACGACTAATACCATACTGTCGGTCAATATAAATTCACCCTCAATCTCAATCGCGCCTAAAGAAGTATAACTTCAAAAATATTTTTATTAAATTAATTGACACAAAAAGAAGAATGTATGTAATTTATTTAATT